>NC_061514.1:35249121-35273210 GCF_022539505.1 Lolium rigidum | reverse complement strand
TATATGATATCTATTAAACTCATACAGAACACAACCCTTTCTTTAAAAAAAATGAATTGACCAAATAAACGTAAACACATTTTATGGTACACATCGATGCCACATATTGTTCCGTGAATGGACGCTAGTCTATCATCTTTTATGATTTTGTCTACATTTGAATGGATTACGATCTATGAAATGCTATCTGGCGATTAATAAAAATAATGTAAAATAAGAAGCAAGCTGAACTTTGCTATCTTTGGCGGTTCATGGTGTTGAATATACAATAATACAAATTATCATTAGAACATATGTTGCACGATGAAAACATATTTAAGCTTGAGGGGCAGCGGTTACGCACAAGTGAAATAGTTTAGTATAAATAGCGTGTTAGCATTGTGCTTTTCAAAAGAGATGCCAAAGTCTATTGATTTTGCATTTTCAGGTTGGTTAGCATGTATGTGCGCAAGTTGTTCTGTCCGATCGGGTGTAGAAAAAGAATTCATGTTAGGTATGTAACTCAAGTTGTAACGCTCGTGGCACCATAAGATCGGGAGAAGCATAAACACGGTGTGCATGCAAGCAAACTCCTACACCGCAACGAATTGATTGTAGTAAGAACAGGAAATACAATCTGCAACTCAGACCTTGTCAGTTCGATAACAAAAATGGTTGTTTTATCCCGTGTTTCAATGATTTCTCGTCTCATGTGAAAGTAGGCGCGCAACAATTAAAAGTGGCGACGTCTCGCGGTCGTAAAAAATTTGTCTGTGTGTTTGACCCTTTTTTGTTTGCCGTCGATCCAATGGTGTGGTCAAGAGTTGTAGCTGCGTGCGTCGACGGCAGGGTGAAGTCAAGGAATGGGGGGATAGGATAAGCAGGACCAGGTGAATGTGGTAGAGCTCGGGGAAATAGTTCGATGGGTGAGCAAAGGATGAGATCCCCATCAATAACAAATTTGAAAATGTGTCATGCATGTGTAGATGATAGAGCAAGTAAGGGGACGTGCTGCAGGAGAAGAGAGCACAAACCAGTGACCCACGGCCGCCACCGTTCAGGGCGCGCGCCCGTACGTACCCCATGACAAAGTTATGATAATTATTTTTGAACGAAGGTAGAACCTTTTCTCAATTACAAGTTTACAACCATGTAGACAGTTCGTTCACGAGTCCTATCCTAACATCTGATAAGGACTTGATACGTCGTCGATCAACCACAGGTCTTAATCCATCTCCGCTTCGTAGTGGTTCCTTTTGTTTAACTTCGGCAGTACAACTCTTGGTGAGGCCTGCAGATCTATACAGCGATTATTCTCTCAGTTGTATCTTATCTTTCGTTGGACAGGGATGAGCTATCGTCTAAAGTTCTAGGGAAAGTAGGAGTAGAACAATCCGACTGTCGGAGTGTCAGTGCAGATGTAATACAGATGATTATTTTCATCATAACAGCCCGATCTTACCTTCATCTATATCTTTATGGCCCCGCCAATGCATGCACGGAGAATTCAATTGACAGTTTCTTCTACCCATGCTTCCACTGTCAGTATGGACTCCAGGTTTGTCGTCGCACGGAACGTCGTTGCAATGCATCACCACTAATTCTCTTTCGATTATTCTATAATTAAACACACCGCTGTCGAATTCCTCAATGGTAGACCTGACAGTGTTCGTTCAAAGTTGAAACGTTCCGGCAAAGACGACGAGAAGAAGAACGGTGCGTGCGATCGTATCGGAAGCTTTTGTGCGTTGATCGGTCTTTTTTTCGCAAGGATATCTATTCTGATTGTGACTGAGAATCGCTACTGGATTCTACCCGACCGGCCAGATTTTGAGTAAAATCCATCAAAGGTCACTCTACATTCCCGATACAAAATTTACGGTCATGCTGTAAACAGCATCTTCAGGTCGGACAAGCGATAAGTTGTACAGTATACTGTTAACGAGATATCCAGCGACGTACGGCACGGACACGGGACACTCCATACCGGCCCACTCCAAGTCGGTCAACCCGAACGTCAGGACGTGCACGACACACTCGACCGGCAAGTCGTTGCGGCCACCCGGCCATTCCCCGCGCACACGCCTCCACTTCGCGCCTGGCCACACAACAACAGACGGCAGACGGGCCCGAGTCCAAGCACTTGGAGCGACCGCAGAAGAATGTCTGAGTTAGATTCCACGGTCAAGTTAACTATGGTTGGCTAGCTTTAGCTCGGATGGGTAAGCTTACTTTCAGTGTTGTGTGCTTGAAAACTGTTGCGTCTCATTCGAATTGTTATCTGGCTAGTTTTGTAAGTTAGTGTAGCTGTAGAGAAAACCCCGAGCCCTTATCATTAACCCTACAAAACTTGGGAGGAAAGTGTTAAGCGAGACCACGACACGGATGCGAGGCTAGCGGCAGGGCTTCTCTCGTCTCCACGCTAGATCAACGTCATGGATGCTTCGGCGGCGACGTGGTCACCTTTCCAGCTAGATCGAAGGAGAATGACACGACCCTTGTTGCAGCTGCGCGGGATGGGGCGAGGGGGTCAACCATTGAGAGACGAGTTCCGATGCGGTGGAGCCGTTGATGGTGGCAACCTTGGGCGTCATGACCTTGTTGGAGGTGTCATTGCTGTAATCTCCCGCCTCCAGGCAAGATGTTCCAGGGTAAACTCTAGATCTAGGTCTCCCGGATCGGCCGATGGAGCCACCTCCAGTATCGCTCTCCCTCTTGGGGGCATCGTCTTGGAGCACGTGATGTCTAGATAGGTCTGATGGTGGAACGGTGTTTCATCTACCGCGTCGACACCGATGGGTCTCGGCGGGCGTGGCGCAGCGGGTCTCGGCGATGGGCGTATAACATTGAAGGAGCGCATGGCACCGCCGTTGTCTAGCGCCATGGTGGCGTCGACAATAGGCTTGGCAAGGTCAATGCCTTGATCCTTCCTGAAGATGGTGGCGGCGACTTATCGAGTGTGTGCACCAGGTGTTATGGGGGCTGAAAAATATTTTGTCCATCAGCGGTTATGGGGGCTTGGTATTATAGACCTGGAAGGCTAGAATCAATGAGTACCGCCTTCCGTACTTGCTAGTCTTGGAATCTCAAAGCGGAAGAAAGAAAATCCATTGTGTTTATTGGATGTGTGGTCGTGAATATCATTTGGAGCAATATGCTTCAATGGGCTTAGTTACAACACATTATTCTTACCACTGATGTTTCTTTCCAAGATTTGTGGCAGCAAGCTAGACTCCCTCGTCTTTCTGATCACCTGGTCAGTTTGGAGCGAAAGACATAATAGAGTGTTTGAGAAGGTTTTTAACCAATAAACACCCTCAGGGATCACATCAAAGCCGAAGCAAAGCAATGGGCGATAGCTAGTGCGGCTTGTTGCACCTAGATGAAGGATAAATCCTTCTACATTGTCTAGATTGTTTTTCTTTCTTTTAGGTCGTTGTAACCTCTGCCGTATTGATACTGTATTGTTTTTTTATAAACTTCGACCATTCCATGGCCTTCTTTCCTATCTAATATAACGCATGCAACACCTATGCATAGTTTGAAAAAAGGGAATTGCTAGTTCTCAGTTGAGAACTAAAGCTAGTGCTCATGTAGACTCCTGCAACGTTAGATTTGCTCGTGATTTGTACTTAAGTTGTAAGTTGGGTTGCAACTTAGATTTTTTTAGTTTCAAAAGTGGGGTGAAGTTGCAAATATGAAAAACGCCTCTGAACCGTTAGATTTGTTTCGTGATCTGTGATGTGCTAATAGTGAGTTGCAACATAAGCTGTAATTGTGATTCAATGACATCATTCAACGAAAAACTAAGTTAGTTCTCAGTAGATTTTTTTTTAGATCAACAGGGGTCTCTCCCCAGCTCTATTTCATTGAAAAGAAGCCAAGTTTTACAGGAAAAGAAAACATACTTCGCCACAACTAAACTGAAAAGGAAAGCAAACCTAAGAAACAATTTTTGGAGTGTGGCATTTTCATTTTGCTGGGGAAGTAGCTGCCATCCCAGCTACTCCCGAAAGACCAGCAAAACAAAGGATACCACAATCACACAGCAAAGGCAGCAAAGAAATATCAATCTAGTTTGATTACAACTCAGAGAACAGGATCCTACGCTGTTTTTTGGGCTTTGCTCCAACACTTTTCGACGGCACCTTTTTTTTTGGAAACATTCCACTTGGTACTTCGATCACGTCACCACATGGATCTTGTGAGGTTCACCAGGATTTTCCAAGAGGTAGGTCAGTGTCGCCCGTCCTTCATAGCTCGAGTTCCAGGTGGAGATCCAATCGAAGGAGGGGCACTTTACCCCACTGGGAGGCATAGTCTTGTTAAACACAAGATTATTCCTATTCATCCATAAAGCCCACAGGACAGCAGAAGAAACTACATTGAAATGCATGAATTTCTTATTACAAAGCCATTTAGTTGCAATAGATTCGAAATTGGTAACAGGCACATCAAAAACCTCTTCAAATAGGTCCCAAAGGGATCTAGCAACAATACACTCAAACATAAGATGATGTACTATCTCAAATTCAGCACACATCTCACAATCCATAGGTTTTGGTATACCTCTTGCTCTCAGGTTATCCCTAGTCATGATTTTGTTCTGAGAGAACAGCCACAGGAAGACCTGAATCCTGGGAGGGATTTTAAGTTTCCACACAACATGTGAATAAACAGGGGTAACTCCTCTAAAATTGATTATAGCATACAGAGAACTAGATGAATAAACCCCAGAAAAATTGTATTGCCAAATCAGTTGGTCTTCTTCCAGGGAAAAGGAAATAGATCTAGCAATCTCTAATAACTCATACCACTGACTCATCATATCATCAGTGAAAGTCCTTCTAAAATTACCTCTAATCTCATGGCCATCCCAGATCTCAAAAATGGTTTTATTTTGTTGGTTAGAAACAAAGTACAATCCAAAAATTGAGTAGCTAAAGGAGAACTACCAAAACAGATGTCTTCCCAAAATTTTATGGATCTACCATTACCCACCTGCCATTTATATCCAACCTTTACTGCCTTAGAAGCCCACATAACCCCTTTCCAAAAAGTGGAAGGCTGGAGATCATGGCAAGACAAAATATTTGGTTTTTTTGTATTATATTTAGCATCTAAAACTTTCCTCCACAAAGCCCCCTCACTCTGGATGTATCTTTTAATCCAGGAACCAATCAAACAAATATTTAAATCTTGCAAGTTTGGTATTCCCAAACCTCCAAAATCTTTTTTCATACAGATAGAAGGCCAATTGGCCAAATGGATCTTATGATTGCCTTCTTCATCATTCCACATGAACTTGGCCATCCGTGTGTCTATTAAATGCAAAGCCCACTTAGGATATTTGAAAAAGGAAAGCAAGTAAATAGGAATACTAGCTAGGCATGCTTGGATAAGAATCCTTTTGGCAGCAGAGGATAAGAGTTTCCTTCTCCACCCAATGATTCTTTTGAGGATATTTTCTATAAGAGGTTGTAAATCTTCTCTCCTAAGTCTATCATACTGTAGAGGGATACCCAAGTATTTGACAGGGAATTTTCCCATGGCACACTGAAAAATATCAAGAAAAGGTTGTGTTTCTACATCATCCATATTAATGGGAATGAGTTCACTTTTATGAAAATTGACTCTCATACCAGATATTTATTCAAAACAGGTGAGGATCCACCTCAGATTTAGAGGAACTCTAGGGTCATTTTTAAGAAATAGTAAGGTATCATCATCGTATTGGAGACTGACAATTCCTCCAGGGAGAAAATTAGGGCATAGACCACTAATTAAATCTCCTTTAGTTCCTTTTACTAGCATTCTAGAGAAAACATCCACAATGCAGTTGAATAAGAGAGGGGCAATGGGGTCCCCCTGTCTCAAACCTTTTCCTGTTAGGAAGAAATCACCCACAATGTTATTAACTTTTACTCCCACAGATCCACCCTGAGCAATCTATTTAACAAAACAAATGAAAGTGGGATTGAAACCCCTAAGCTCTAGGAGTTCATAGAGGAAATCCAGGTTAACCTTTTCATAAGCTTTTTCATAATCAAGCTTTAGAACTAGCCCTTTGTCTTTATTTTTATGCACTTCATGAATTACCTCATGAACAGTTACCACACTTTCTAAAATAAATCTCCCTCTAATAAAGGCAGATTGGTGGTAAGAGATGAGCCTATCAATGATTTTAGCTAGTCTATTAGTTAAGACTTTGGTAAAAATCTTAAAGGAACAATTTAATAAACTAATAGGCCTAAACTTTTTCATAGATCTAGCCTCATTTTCTTTTGGAATGAGGGTTATCATGGAAAAATTTAATCTATACAGATCTAAGTCATCCCTAAACCAAGCATTGAACATATTTATCAAGTCCTTTTTAATAATTGATGGGATTCGTAGCATAGAAAACAAAAAATTTCCTACCGCAAGAACGAAAAACCAAGCCAAGATGCAATCTAGTAGATGGTAGCAACGAGGGGATCACGAGACTTAACCTTGAAGATTTCCAAAGCCTATGAGATTAGATCTCGTTGTTGCAGAAGATGATCACTTGCCGCTTTCAAAAGCGCGTAGAAGGTCTTGACGGTGCCACAATTGGGCAGCACCTCCGTACTCGGTCACACGTTCGGTGTTGATGAAGACGACGTCCTTCTCCCCGTTCCAGCGGGCAGCGGAAGTAGTAGATCCTCCTCGGAATCCCGGCAGCACGACTGCGTGGTGGCGGTGGTGGTGGAGAACTCCGGCAGGGCTTCGCCTATGCGATGCGGGAGTATTATGTGGAGGAGGAGAGGCTAGGGTTTGGGGAGAGGGGGGCTTGGGCGCCGGCCACTAGGGGGCGGCCAAGGTTGGAGGCTTGAGTGGTCGGCCCCCTCCCCTTGCTCCTCTTTTTATAGGTGGAAACCCCCAAGAGTTAGACTACAAGTCTTCGAATAAGACCCGAAACCAAAACTTGCCATAAGCACGAAACCTACTCAAGATGGGAGTCCTACTCAAGGTGGGACTCCCACCTTTCCTTGGGGGGGGGGGGTTGGCCGGCCACCATGGTGGAGTCCACCTGGGACTCCTCCCCCTTAGGGTTGGCCGGCCATGCCAGGTGGAGTCCACCTGGGACTCCACCTTCCATGGTGATTTCTTCCGGACTTTTCTAGAACCTTCTAGAACCTTCCATAAATGCACCGGATCATTTTCAAACTTGGAAAATGACTTCCTATACATGAATCTTATTCTCCGGACCATTCCGGAACTCCTCGTGATGTCCCGGAACCAATCTGAGACTCTGAACAAAACTTCGAACTCCATTCCATATTCCATATCTACTTAAATGACATCAAACCTTAAGTGTGTCACCCTACGGTTCGCGAACTATGCAAACATGGTTGAGACCTCTCTCCGACCAATAACCAATAGCGGGATCTGGAGATCCATAATGGCTCGCACATATTCAACGATGACTTAGTGATCGATTGAACCATTTACATACGATACTGATTCCCTTTGTCACACGATATTTTACTTGTCCGAGGTTTGATCATCGGTATCTCTATACCTCGTTCAACCTCGTCTCCTGACAAGTACTCTTTACTCGTACCTGTTGACTGCCAAAACCCACCGGCGGGCAGCGGCCTTGTCAACACTGTAGAGCCGGGAAGAGCCTAGAGCTGCGGCTGGCTGAGACCCCTCCGAGCGACGGCCCGCAATGCTCTTCCGGTCACACGCGGCGTTGCGAAGTGCAAGGGCGTGCCACCGACCTATACCGGTCGGGAAGGTGATGAGGATGCCTCGCTTAGTTTCTGCGGGGCATACATGTAAACGTTAAATACGAGCCTCGATCGGCTCTCGAGGTTATCCCGTGAATCGGCTCAAAGAGCCGATCCACCCATGATCCGTACGGGGTGCACGAATACTTGGTGGTCCCGCTTGATCAAGATGAAGCTAATGAGATCTACGACGATTTAGGGTTTTCACCGCATAATCGGATCATCCTACTCCGAGTTGGGCCTTGCGGCCACGCACGGTACTCGTAAGCCGATCCTAAACAAGGCCAAAAAACCAACATGAAGTTGATCCTAGGAACATCCTGTTTAGGACTTGCGAACGCCACCCTACGTGCCACTTGGATCCTCCCCTTTGTAAGGCCTAACTATTGCAGATATTAAACTAATCCTTGTAGAACAAGGAGCAATCGTAATGGATCAGATCTACTAAATAATGATCAAGCGGGTTGCCGCCCCCACGCCTGAGATAGGCGTGAGGGCGGCTAGATATGCAAGGGTTGCACTACGTAAGCATGCTTAAACGAAGAACAATGCTAACCCTAACACATCTAATGATAACTACGTTGCTCGCCATCAAAAGCGCTTCGGTACGAGCAACGCATGAACAACGTGGGGCTTGTGCTGCCTAGATCGCAAGATGCGATCTAGGCAGCATGTCGCCTACCTGATAGAAACCCTCGAGACGAAGGAGTTGGCGATGCGCCGAGATTGGTTTGTTTTTGGGGTTGAACGTGAGTTGTTGTTTATTCCATAAACCCTAGGTACATATTTATAGTCCAGGGGACTTTCTAATGTGGGCGTGCACTAAACCGTGCACGAGATAAACTCTAACTTCTAAACCGATACACAATCTATTATACTAAGATACACGGGCTAACTAGCCCAAATTCTCCGTGCAAGGCCGCTTCATGGATCTTCCACACGTAATCTTCCAAGCCCGGCCCACCTCTGGATTTGTCTAAAATCTGGTGATAACACATGCCCCCCTGGTTTTGGAAATAACATTTCCAAAATCATTATGCTTTCCCTTCGAAGGGTCATGTCGTGGCAGAGCGAGCCGTTACAGCATCCGTCATCATTATGCCCTGTCTTCTCAGCTTCTCTAAAAATTCGACGACTTTAGCATCGATCCCTTGGAAGGCTGTAATGGCATTAAACCTTCACCGGATTTCTCATTATTTAACCGTGCCGACTGGTTAGCTCTCTCTATCCTCTATTCCATCCCAGCTATCGGCACCAAAAAACCCTCTCCTCCTGTGGCAACGTCTTCCTCTTCCTCTTCCTTCTCAAAACTCTTCCCCCAATCTTCGCCGAAGAAGAAGAACGAGGACAACCTCCACCCCGCAGTGAATCCCTTCTCCTCCGACAAGGAGGAGAAAGAAGGAGAAGCAGCGAAAGCCAAGGCCTCCCCTTCCGCCCAGCTCCCGCCGAAGAAGCGCCCCCGCATGTGGGCGGACAGCGAGGACGAAGATGATGACGAAGAGGAAGAGGAGGAGGATGACTCCTCCTCCCCCATCGGGTACCCGCCGACCAAGCGCTTCCGCTCCTGGGCGGACAGCGAGGATGATGATGATGACGAGGAGGAAGAGGCTCCGGCCAAGGGCTGGGGCAGCGGCGACGAGGAGCTCCTCGGGAGCAGCGCCGACGACGTCGACGGCGGTGATGACGAGGACAGCGACGACTAGTAGTATAGGACTAGTAGTAGCAGTGCACTAGGCACTAGATCCCTCTTTTGAGAGCCATCGGCTCTTTCTTGTAAAGCCGCTCCTTGGAATTAATGAAATTGTTCTTTCCATTCATCTTTTAATCGCTCCAATTTCATTCCCTCCGTTTGTCATGCTAAGACCGATAGCAACGCGTCGGACTTCTTTCCTTTTCTTGCAGCAACAGCACGGTCCAAGCCCTGTACTAGACGACGGCTTTTCCTTCCCAGTTTCTCCCTGAGACGACCATGATGCAGCCGCAGCCGAGGTGACTCTAATCGGCTCTTAAAAACAGGGCATCTTCCAGGCTTGTTGCCCCCGAGTCTTAGCCGAGGCAAAAACAGAGCTGTATGGACCTAGGCTCGATCATGTCCGAGGGAGCTCCTTATGCCGAGCTAGCCGATTAAACATAAATCGGCTTCCCAAAGCGAGAGAGCCCTCAAGGTGAGCTGCCCCCGAGTCTCTTCAGTTCTTGCCGGCCAGATAGGCTCCTTTCCTTTGATGGACCTGATGCAATCCATCCTTGACCTGATCCGCACGCCCATGCTGCTCCTGACATTGTTCTTGAAGAAATCTCCCTTGAGTCGATGGCCATGCATCGGCTGTTATATCCTTAAGTCGATGCCTCGCTGCATCGGCTATGTTCGAAAATTTTCGAATTTTCACTTTTTGTTTTTACGGCCGACACTGTGCATCGGCCCCCATATTCCAATACCCATCAACGAAGATGAGAGGCTTCCGTTGCATATCCACGTATTTTATCTACTGGGTGCCCCCGAGCCGATTCGTCGAGGAGAATTGATGGTATCGGCTCGTGTTGGATAACATGTTGAACCCAGGCAGAATGGTAGGTGAGGATAATTTTGGCCGATTGCTGGGATCGGCCTCCACGCTGCTTGCTCGTTGAAGGTTTTGTAAGTTCCCTTCATAAGTTTTTTGGGGCCGATCACAAGGATCAGCCTTTCCTGGTTTGCTCGTTGGTTTGATCTTGCTACTTGGTCAGGCGGATAAAACCAACCCAACCTCTCGACTTGACGCGCTTGCTCGTCGTCCACCTTGAGTGCTCCGTAGAGTCGTGGAGGGCTAAGCTCGTCGGCAAGACGAGTACCATGTTTGTGCCAGCCGATGTCTCATCATCGGCTTTCCTCTCGTTTAGGCGCCACTCCATTTTCCGTGGACGACCCTCTTCATCCGGGGTTTGCTTGAACCTTTGCGGCCGGATCAGGCCGTGCCTTCCTTAGCGTATGCAGGTACAACCTCTCGGCTTCCTCTAGGCCGCGCAATCGCTGAACCCTGCGCTTTTGGGAACGGCTGAGTCCGTCAGAGCACCACCTTGGCCGGTGGTACCTATCTTCTTCCACTTCTCCCTCGTCTTCCGAATCCTCAAGATCTGCCCAACGAGGTGACTCAGCGCGTTTGCTTTGTGGCGGGAGAGGCCCTAGGCGCTCGAACACGGACACATTGGCTGCCTCCTTCTTTTCTCGATTGCATTCGGGCAATTGCCGATTGTGGGCAATCGGCTCATTCCTGAATCCCAGCGATGTACCGAAGAAAAGGCGGTCCCGTGTACCGGCGTTGTCATCTTGCTCCCTTGATGCTTCCGTGGCACAGCGCTCGTGCTCCTCCTCATCGCGATTCTGCCGACGATATCTTCTGGCCTCTCTAGCCAAACGATCTCCTCTATCATCGTAATTGGACCGTCGGCGTTGGTCATACTGACTCACATATTTTTTGAGGAGGTGATCAGAGAGGGGTCGCTGATATCTTATATTCTTCACCTCTCCCTCTGTGACATAGCGCTTGCCATCATGACGGAGCCGATCGCGTGGAGCGGCCTCCTCCGTATCCTTGCTTGTGAGAGCAGCTGCCCTCATCTCCATCTTTGCCAGAGTGGTTTCCAGGTCCTACCATGTTGATGCTGAACGAGGGACCCGGCTGGCAATCTTCAGGGTAGGTAATTGCTACCATGTTAACGGCGGGGAAGGGTTGGGTGTCGACCTTCATGGCATACTGGTTGAAAATTAGCCGCCCCTTCTCTATCGCCGCTTGGATGTGCCGACGCCACACCGGCAGTCGTTGGTGGCATGGGAAAGCGAGTTGTGGAATTTGCAGTACGGCTTTCCGTTTAGCTCTTTCGCCGTGGGGAACTTGAGACCTTCAGGAACCATCAACTGTTTCTCCTTGAGCAGGAGGTCGAAGATCTGTTCAGTCTTGGTTACGTCAAAATCAAATCCCCTGGGCGGCCCTGGTGGCTTTACCCATTTGCGAGCCACGGGGGTTCCCCCCGAGTCCACTCAGCCACTCGCTATCTCTTGGCCTCCCGCAGGCACTTCATCTTCCTCTCAGTATCGACCATAACTACCGCACGTTTGAACTTGTCTTGGTACAGGTCGGGGTGGCGCTGTTCATATGCCGATAGTTTCGAACCATGTGCGCCGCCGAGGGATAATCTGCTTGGGAGGCCATGTCCTTGAGCTGTGTTGCAAGGCTCGCTACGCCAACTCGATCGCTTCCTTTTCGGTTATACGAACCGAATAACATCGGTTCCTAAGATTCCCGAAGCGCCGGATGTGTCTCGTCACCGTTTCCCCGCGCTTCGACGTAGTTGTGCTAGATCGGCAATGCCGGACTCGGAAGCTTCGAATGGTATTGCATATGGAACTGTTCTTCCAATTGCTTCCAAGACTGGATGGAGTTTGTCGGCAAAGAAGTGTACCATCCAAAAGCCGATCCCGTGAGGGACCGTGAAAAGAGCCTCACGCGTAGCTGATCCGACACCGAAGCCGGTCCTAATTGAGCCAAATATCGGCCGACGTGCTCGATGGAGCCGGAGCCATCTGATCCACCGAATTTGGAGAAGTCGGGGAGCCGATATTTAGGTGGCAGCGGGATCATCTCGTAATCGTCGGGGTACGGCTTGGAATAGCCGATCGCCCTTCTTTTCGGCATCATGCCGAATTGGTCTCTCGCATGGTACCGATCCGATCCGTTGTGCTGGCCGTAGGAGTTGTACTCTCGAAGATTCGCCGGGTGGCGTACTTGGCCTGCCATGTTTGCTTTTCCAGCTCCGAGCCATCCGCAGGAGCCGGGCTCGGGAGTTTCGTCGGTGTGGCGTATTTAGTTAGCCACGTCTGCTCTGTCGCCGACGTTCCTCCCGTCTTCGCCGGAGTCCCCGATGTTGTGGCCTGGTTTGTGAGTGCCCAGTCACCACAATCCGGCACATACATGCACGCGTATCCATGAGGGATCTCCTTAGGCGCCTCCATTAAGAACTGGTAGTCACTAGGGTCGCCACCAATCTTGTAAACGAGGAATGCCGGTGTAGTCGTCACTTCAGCAGGTGCTGCCAACGCATATGGCAGCGGTGGTCGGGACTGGAATGGCAACTCTCCTTGATGAGTCCCGAGAGCTGGTCCTGACGGCGAGTACCGGTGGCTCATGATCTCCCGGATCACGCGCGAGCGACACGCTCCAACACGTTGACCAAGTTCTCAGAGTGGCGGTGTAGCGAGTGAGCCACCAGGTAGTTGATCTCCTGCCGCAGACCCCTGGTACGTTCCTCCGACGGGGTAGAGAGGTCTATCCCATCGAGCGCACCTTGCGGTGAGAACCCCTTCCATCTGATGCCACCGGAACGGGTTCTCTGAAAAGAGCCGATGAGGTCGGCTTCGAGGGTAGCCTTGATCTCGTTGTATTGCTTCTTGAGGTCGTCGAGCGGATCCCCGTAGGTGATCGGCGTGCCGTCCGCCATCTCGGATGTAGATGGCGATGTGGTTGATGTAGACGATTGTCCCACCGGCGTGCCGAATGTGTTGACTGCCAAACCCACCGGCGGGCAGCGGCCTTGTCAACACCGTGAGAGCCGGGAAGAGCCTAGAGCTGCGGCTGGCCGAGACCCCTCCGAGCGACGGCCCGCAATGCTCTTCCGGTCACACGCGGCGTTGCGAAGTGCAAGGGCGTGCCACCGACCTATACCCGGTCGAGAAGGTGATGAGGATGCCTCGCTTAGTTTCTCGCAGGGCATACATGTAAACGTTAAATACGAGCCTCGATCGGCTCTCGAGTTATCTCGTGAATCGGCTCAAAGAGCCGATCCACCCATGATCCGTACGGGGTGCACGAATACTTGGTGGTCCTGCTTGATCAAGATGAAGCTAATGAGATCTACGACAATTTAGGGTTTTCACCGCATAATCGGATCATCCTACTCCAGGTTGGGCCTTGCGGCCACGCACGGTACTCGTAAGCCGATCCTAAACAAGGCCAAAAAACCAACATGAAGTTGATCCTAGGAACATCCCGTTTAGGACTTGCGAACGCCACCCTACGTGCCACTGGGATCCTCCCCCTTTGTAAGGCCTAACTATTGCGGATATTAAACTAATCCTTGTAGAACAAGGAGCAATCGTAACGGATCAGATCTACTAAATAATGATCAAGCGGGGTGCCGCCCCCACGCCCGAGATAGGCGTGAGGGCGGCTAGATATGCAAGGGTTGCACTACGTAAGCATGCTTAAACGAAGAACAATGCTAACCCTAACACATCTAATGATAACTACGTTGCTCGCCATCAAAAGCGCTTCGATACGAGCAACGCATGAACAACGTGGGGCTTGTGCTGCCTAGATCGCAAGATGCGATCTAGGCAGCATGTCGCTACTCCGATAGAAACCCTCGAGACGAAGGAGTTGGCGATGCGCCGAGATTGGTTTGTTTTTGGGGTTGAACGTGAGTTGTTGTTTATTCCATAAACCCTAGGTACATATTTATAGTCCAGGGGACTTTCTAATGTGGGCGTGCACTAAACCGTGCACGAGATAAACTCTAACTTCTAAACCGATACACAATCTATTATACTAAGATACACGGGCTAACTAGCCCAAATTCTCCGTGCAAGGCCGCTTCATGGATCTTCCACACGTAATCTTCCAAGCCCGGCCCACCTCTGGATTTGTCTAAAATCTGGTGATAACAGTACCGTGGTATGTGGTCTCTTATGAACCATTCATATGCTTGCAAGCTAATTAGACGACATTCCACCGAGAGGGCCCAGAGTATATCTATCCGTCATCGGGATGGACAAATCCCACTGTTGATTCATATGCCTCAACTCATACTTTCCGAATACCTAATCCCACCTTTATAACCACTCATTTACGCGGTGGCGTTTGATGTAATCAAAGTACCCTTCCGGCATAAGTGATTTATATGATCTCATGGTCAAAGGACTAGGTAACTATGTATTGAAAGCTTATAGCAAATGAACTTAATGACGTGATCTTATGCTACGCTTAATTGGGTGTGTACATTACATCATTCACATAATGACATAATCTTGTTATTAATAACATCCAATGTTCATGATCATGAAACTATGATCATCTATTAATCAACAAGCTAGTTATACAAGAGGCTTACTAGGGACTCCTTGTTGTTTACATAACACACATGTATCAATGTTTCAGTTAATACAATTATAGCATGGTATATAAACATTTATCATAAACACAAAGATATATAATAACCACTTTATTATTGCCTCTTGGGCTTATCTCCAACAGTCTCCCACTTGCACTAGAGTCAATAATCTAGTTTACATATGTAAAGATATAATACCTTGGCCTTCCGGTGTTTTATCATGTTTTGCTCACGGGAGAGGTTTTAGTCAACGGATCTGACACGCTCAGAAACGTATGTATGTTGCAATTCATTTGCGTCTCAACGCATCACTCATTTTCCAAATGAGTCGTCATTATTCATATATGTTCAGTCTTCTGGTGGAACCTTAATTCCGCGGTCTGAAATATGTCACTAATATTGTCATACACAATATAGCTTCAAAGTTCTGACACTATCAGAACTACACCAAGTTCTCATAGAACTTTTCGACTTAACATCCTCAGTCATTGTCAAAACAATGACATACTCTGCCTTCGTTTGTAGAATCCGTCACAATATTTTAGAACTCTTCTAAATCTAGCATTGTGCTACCTTTTAAACAACACTTAGCCTAATTGAGATTTGAAATTCATTTTTATATGTGACCAAACTAATATCGGTGCAACACATTACAACGATTTGTTTGTCATTACTCCATACAAAACTATATATATCCTTGGTTCTTCTAAAGTACTCAAGGATATTCTTACTGTCGTCCAATGATCATCACATGAATCATTCTGGTACATGCTCATAACACTTTAGATCACAGGACATCTGATTGTGTACATATTATTCGTGATCTATAATCACTCATGTGTTTTTACTCATTGAGTGTCAGATACACTCAAGTCTTGTTAAACCTTCACATGACAAGAACATTTTCTTAATATTTCTAGAATGAACTACTTCAATATCTATTCTATGTACTATGATTTAAACTTATTATGTGTTTCAATCTATCTTCATAGATCTTGACACTAAATATGTTTCAGTCCATATCCTTTTATTGAAGTTAATTCTCAATGAAACCTTTTTAATAATTTTATAATTACATTATTTATAATCAATTATATGTCATCTACATAAAGTATTATAAATATGTCTCAGCGCTCTGATACGTCTCAAACGTATCTATAATTTCTTATGTTCCATGCTACTTTTATGATGATACGCACATGTTTTATACACACTTTATGTCATTATTATGCGTTTTCCGGCACTAACCTATTGACGAGATGCCGAAGAGCCAGTTGTTGTTTTCTGCTGCTTTTGGTTTCAGAAATCCTACAAAGAAAATATTCTCGGAATTGGACGAAATCAACGCCCAGGGTCTTATTTTTCCACAAAGCTTTTGGAAGACCGAAAGGGAAACGAAGTGGGGCGACGGGGCGCCGACCCCATAGGGCCGCGCGGCCAAGGGGAGGTGTGGCCCCCCTGTCAGCCCTCCGACTCCGCCCTTCCGCCTACTTAAAGCCTTCGTCGCGAAAACCCCAGTACCGAGAGCCACGATACGGAAAACCTTCCAGAGACGCCGCCGCCGCCAATCCCATCTCGGGGGATTCAGGAGATCGCCTCCGGCACCCTTCCGGAGAGGGGAATCATCTCTCGGAGGGCCCTTCATCGCCATGATCGCCTCCGGATCGATGTGTGAGTAGTTCACCCCTGGACTATGGGTCCATAGCAGTAGCTAGATGGTTGTCTTCTCCTCATTGTGCTATCATGTTAGATCTTGTGAGCTGCCTATCATGATCAAGATCATCTATTTGTAATGCTACATGTTGTGTTTGTTGGGATCCGATGAATATTGAATACTATGTCAAGTTGATTATCAATCTATCATATATGTTGTTTATGTTCTTGCATGCTCTCCGTTGCTAGTAGAGGCTGCGGCCAAGTTGATACTTGTGACTCCAAGAGGGAGTATATATGCTCGATAGTGGGTTCATGCCTCCATTGAATGCAGGACGATGACGAGAAAGTTCTAAGGTTGTGGATGTGCTTGTTGCCACTAGGGATAAAACATCGATGCTTTGTCTAAGGATATTTGTGTTGATTACATTACGCACCATACTTAATGCAATTGTCTGTTGTTGCAACTTAATACTGGAAGGGGTTCGGATGATAACTTGAAGGTGGACTTTTTAGGCATAGATGCATGCTGGATAGCGGTCTATGTACTTTGTCGTAATGCCCTGATTAAATCTCATAGTACTCATCATGATATATGTATGTGCATTGTTATGCCTTCTTTATTTGTCCATTGCCCAACTGTAATTTGTTCACCCAACATGCTATTTCTTATCGGAGAGACACCACTAGTGAACTGTGGACCCCGGTCCATTCTTTACATCTGAAATACAATCTACTGCAATTGTTCTTTACTGTTCTTCGCAAACAAACATCATCTTCCACACTATACATCTAATCATTTGTTTACAGCAAGCCGGTGGGATTGACAACCTCATTGTTACGTTGGGGCAAAGTACTTTGATTGTGTTGTGCAGGTTCCACGTTGGCGCCGGAATCCCTGGTGTTGCGCCGCACTACACTCCGCCACCAACAACCTTCACGTGTTCCTTGACTCCTACTGGTTCGATAACCTTGGTTTCTTACTGAGGGAAAACTTGCTGATGTACGCATCACACCTTCCTCTTGGGGTTCCCAACGGACGTGTGTCTTGCACGCTATCAAGCTCTTTTTCTGGCGCCGTTGCCGGGGAGATCAAGACACGCTGCAAGGGGAGTTTCCCACATCCAATCTCTTTACTTTGTTTTTGTTTTGCTTTACTTTCTTTATTTACTGCTTTGTTTGCTCCTTATATCAAAAACACAAAAAATAGTTGCTAGTTTTACTTTATTTACTGTCTTGTTCTCTATATTGAAAACACAAAAAAATTAGTTACTTGCATTTACTTTATTTAGTTTTCTTTATTTACTACTGCTAAAATGGGTACTGTTGAGAATACTAAGTTGTGTGACTTCACTAGCACAAATAATAATGATTTCTTATGCACACCTATTGCTCCACCTGCTACTATAGCTGAATTCTTTGAAATTAAACCTGCTTTACTAAATCTTGTTATGAGAGAGCAATTTTCTGGTGTTAGTTCTGATGATGCTGCTGCCCATCTTAATAATTTTGTTGAACTTTGTGAAATGAAAAATTATAAGGATGTAGATGGTGACATTATAAAATTAAAATTGTTTCCTTTCTCCTTAAGAGGAAGAGCTAAAGATTGGTTGCTATCTTTGCCTAAGAATAGTATTGATTCATGGACTAAATGTAAGGATGCTTTTATTGGTAGATATTATCCTCCCGCTAAAATTATATCTTTGAGAAGTACCATAATGAATTTTAAGCAATTGGATAATGAACATGTTGCTCAAGCATGGGAGAGAATGAAATCTTTGGTGAAGAATTGCCCTACCCATGGACTAACTACTTGGATGATCATCCAAACCTTCTATGCAGGATTGAATTTTTCTTCTCGGAACCTATTGGATTCAGCTGCTGGAGGTACCTTTATGTCCATTACTTTGGGGGCGGCAACAAAGCTTCTTGATAATATGATGATAAATTACTCTGAATGGCACACGGAAAGAGCTCCACAAGGTAAGAAGGTAAATTCTGTTGAAGAAACCTCCTCCTTGAGTGATAAGATTGATGCTATTATGTCTATGCTTGTGAATGGTAGATCTAATGTTGATCCTCATAATGTTCCTTTAGCTTCATTGGTTGCCCAAGAAGAACATGTTGATGTGAACTTCATTAAAAGTAATAATTTCAACAACAATGCTTATAGGAATAATTCTGGTAACAACTATAGGCCATATCCTTCTGCTAATGGTAATAGTTATGGTAATTCTTATAGGAATTCTTACAACAATAATAGGAGTGTACCACCTGGTCTTGATGCTATGCTTAAAGAATTTATTAGTACACAAACTGCTTTTAACAAATCTGTTGAGGAAAAGCTTGATAAAATTGAGATTCTTGCTTCTAAGGTTGATAGACTTGCCTCTGATGTTGATCTTTTAAAATTGAAAGTTATGCCTAATAAGGATAATGATAATAAAATTGTTACTACAGCAAACGCCATCCAAGTTAGAATTAATGAAAATATTAGATTGATGGCTGAATTGCATGCTAGGTGGGAAAGAGAAGAAAACGAAAAACTTGTTAAAGAGAATAATGTAGCTAAAGTTTGGACTATTACCACCACTAGTAATGATAATGCTTCACATGTTGCTACACCCCCTACTATCAATGGTAAAATAATTGGTGTTGGCAATGTTTCTACTCCTAGTGCAAAGCGTGCAAAATTGCCTGAAACTGCTAAATTTGCTGAAACTGTTTGTGATAAAACTGCTGAAATTTTTCAAAATGTTGGGGACAATGATCCCATTGCTGTAGATCATAATGGTTTAGATTTTGATGATTGTCACATCTCTGAAGTTATAAAGTTCTTACAAAAACTTGCTAAAAGTCCCAATGCTAGTGCTATAAATTTGGCCTTTACAAAACATATTACAAATGCTCTCATAAAAGCTAGAGAAGAGAAACTAAAACTTGAAACATCTGTTCCTAGGAAGTTAGAAGATGGTTGGGAGCCCATCATTAAGATGAGGGTTAATGATTTTGATTGTAATGCTTTATGTGATCTTGGTGCAAGTATTAATGTTATGCCTAAGAAAATCTATGATATGCTTGACTTGCCACCATTGAAAAATTGTTATTTGGATGTTAATCTTGCTGATAAAGCTATAAAGAAACCTATGGGGAGGATTGATAATGTTCATATTATGGTTAACAATAACCTTGTCCCCGTTGATTTTGTTGTCTTGGATATTGAATGCAATGCATCTTGTCCCATTATATTGGGAAGACCTTTTGTTCGAACTGTTGGTGCTACCATTGATATGAAGGAGGGTAATATTAAATATCAATTTCCTCTTAAGAAAGGTAAGGAACACTTCCCTAGAAAGAGAATTAAGTTACCTTATGATTCTATTATTAGAACAAATTATGATGTTGATGCTTCGTCTCTTGATAATACTTGATTCACACTTTCTGCGCCTAGCTGAAAGGCGTTAAAGAAAAACGCTTATGGGAGACAACCCATTATTTTACTTCTGCACATTTGTTTTATATTTGAGTCTTGGAAGTTGTTACTACTGTAGAAACCGCTCCTTATCTTTATTTTATTGCATGTTGTGCCAAGTAAAGTCTTTGATAGTAAAGTCAATACTAGATTTGGATTACTGCGCAGGAACAGATTTCTTGCTGTCACGAAATTGAGCCGCCCCCTGCTGTAGAAAATTTAGAAAAATCTTCCAATTTACGTGCGTGATCCTAAGATATGTACGCAACTTTCATTCAATTTGGGCATTTTCATCTGAGCAAGTTAAGTGCCCCTGAAAAATTCGTCTTTACTGACTGTTCTGTTTTGACAGATTCTGCCTTTTATTTCGCATTGCCTATTTTGCTATGTTTGATGGATTTCTTTGTTCCATTAACTTTCAGTAAGTTTGTGTAATGTCCAGAAGTGTTAAGAATGATTATGTCACCTCTGAATATATGAATTTTCAATTATGCACTAACCCTCTAATGAGTTTGTTTTGAGTTTGGTGTGGAGGAAGTTTTCAAGGGTCAAGAGAGGAGGATGATACAATATGATCAAGAAGAGTGAAAAGTCTAAGCTTGGGGATGCCCCCGTGGTTCATCCCTGCATATTTTAAGAAGACTCAAGCATCTAAGCTTGGGGATGCCCAAGGCATCCCTTCTTCATCGACAACTTATCAAGTCACCTCTAGTGAAACTATATTTTTATTCCGTCACATCTTATGTGCTTTACTTGGAGCGTCTGTTTGTTTTTGTTTGAATAAAATCGGATCCTAGCATTCCTTGTTTGGGAGAGAGACACGCTCCGCTATTTCGTATGAACACATATGTTCTTAGCTTTATTCTTAATGTTCATGGCGAAGGTTGAAACTGCTTCGTTCATTGTTATATGGTTGGAAACAGAAAATGCCGCATGTGGTAAATGGTATAATGTCTTGAATAATTTGATACTTGGCAATTGTTGTGCTCACATAGATCATGTTTAAGCTCTTACATCATGTACTTTGCACCTATTAATGAAGAACTACATAGAGCTTGTTAAAATTTGGTTTGCATGATTGGTCTCTAGAGTCTAGATATTTTCTGGTTAAGGTGTTTGAACAACAAGGAAACGATGTAAAGTCTTATAATGCTTGCAATATGTTCATATGTGAGCTTTGCTGCACCGTTTTATACTTGAGTTTGCTTCAAACAACCTTGCTAGCCTAGCCTTGTATTGAGAGGGAATTCTTCTCGTGCATCCAAATCCTTGAGCCAAAAACTATGCCATTTGTGTCCACCATACCTACCTACTACACGGTATTTCTCCTCGCCATTCCAAAGTAAATTACTTGAGTGCTACCTTAAAAATTCTATCCTTTGTCTTTGCAATATATAGCTCATGGGAAAACAGCCTTAAAAACTATTGTGGTGAAGAATATGTAGCTATGTATCTTATTTCTTAATAAGTTGCTTGTTGAGCGGTAACCATGTTTCTGGGGACGCCATCAACTATTACCTTTGTTGAATATCATGTGAGTTGCTATGCATGTTCGTCTTGTCTGAAGTAAGGGTGATTTTCATGATCAAATGGTTTGAGTATGCATATTGTTAGAGAAGAACATTGGGCCGCTAACTAAAGCCATGATCCATGGTGGAAGTTTCAGTTTGGACAATTAATCCTCAATCTCTTATGAGAATTTTAATCGTTGTTGAATGCTTATGCATTAAAGAGGAGTCCATTATCTCGTTGTCTATGTTGTCCCGGTATGGATGTCTAAGTTGAGAATAATCAAAAGCGAGAAATCCAATGCGAGCTTTCTCCTTAGACCTTTGTACATGCGGCATAGAGGTACCCCTTTGTGACACTTGGTTGAAACATATGCTATGCAATGATAATCCATGTTAATCCAAGCTAATTAGGACAAGGTGCGAGCACTATTGGTAATCTATGCATGAGGCTTGCAATTTATAGGATATCTTATACATAACACATATGATTTATTACTACCGTTGACAAAATTGTTTCTATGTTTTCAAAATGAAACGCTCTAGCACAAAAATAGTAATCCATGCTTCCTCTCGCGAAGGGCCTATCTTCTACTTTATTGTTGAGTCAGTTTACCCATTCTTTCTATCTCGTAAGCAAACACTTGTATCAACTCGTGTGCATTGATTCTTACATGTTTACCTATTGCACTTGTTATATTACTTTGTGTTGACAATTATCCATGAGATAAATATGTTGAAGTTGAAAGCAACTTCGAAACTTATATCTTCCTTTGTGTTGCTTCAAAGCTTTCTACTAAGAATCTATTGCTTTATGAGTAACTCTTATGCAAGTCTTATTGATGCTTGTCTTGAAAGTATTATTCATGAAAAGTCTTTGCTATATGATTCAGTTGTTTACTCATTGTCTTCACCATTGCTTCAAATCGCTGCATTCATCTCATATGCTTTACAATAGTATTGATCAAGATTATGATAGCATGTCACTTCAGAAATTATCCTTGTTATCGTTTACCTACTCGAGAGCGAGTAGGAACTAAGCTTGGGGATGCTTGATACGTCTCAAACGTATCTATAATATCTTATGTTCCATGCTACTTTTATGATGATACTCACATGTTTTATACACACTTTATGTCATTATTATGCATTTTCCGGCACTAACCTATTGACGAGATGCCGAAGAGCCGCTTGTCGTTTTCTACTCGTTTTTGGTTTCAGAAATCCTACAAAGCAAAAATATTCTCGGAATTGGACGAAATCAACGCCCGGGGTCTTATTTTTCCACGAAGCTTCCGGAAGACCGAAAGGGAAACGAAGTGGGCGACGGGCGCCGACCCCATAGGGCCGCGCGGCCAAGGGAGGGGGCCGCGCCGCCCTATGGTGTGGCCCCCTGTCAGCCCTCCGACTCCGCCCTTCCGCCTACTTAAAGCCTTCGTCGCGAAAACCCCGCACCGAGAGCCACGATACGGAAAACCTTCCGCAGACGCCACCGCCGCCAATCCCATCTCGGGGGATTCAGGAGATCGCTCCCGGCACCCCCGCCGGAGAGGGGAATCATCTCCCGGAGGGCCCTTCATCGCCATGATCGCCTCCGGATCGATGTGTGAGTAGTTCACCCTCGGACTATGGGTCCATAGCAGTAGCTAGATGGTTGTCTTCTCCTCATTGTGCTATCATGTTAGATCTTGTGAGCTGCCTATCATGATCAAGATCATCTATTTGTAATGCTACATGTTGTGTTTGTTGGGATCCGATGAATATTGAATACTATGTCAAGTTGATTATCAATCTATCATATATGTTGTTTATGTTATTGCATGCTCTCCGTTGCTAGTAGAGGCTCTGGACAAGTTGATACTTGTGACTCCAAGAGGGAGTATTTATGCTCGATAGTGGGTTCATGCCTCCATTGAATCTGGGACAGTGACAGAAAGTTCTAAGGTTGTGGATGTGCTGTTGCCACTAGGGATAAAACATCGATGCTTTGTCTAAGGATATTACTACAAGAAAACAATGTCAAACCTTTGAATCATGACTCATTTTTTGGTAGTGATATATATATATATATATGTTTATGGTTTAGGGTTTAGGGTTAGAGTTAGGGGGTTTAGGGTTTATAGAGAGGCACATCTTTTCATTTCACATTTGTGATGTACAATATATATACTACAAAGGTAAAATAATACCAACCATATCGTGACTGTTGTTAGAAGAATCTTTAACAGGTTCTCTCACCATTCATATGTTGGAGTTTGTCTTGCTTCTTCAATTTCCCACGTGCATATATGCACCGTTACCTGCAAGAAGTAAGGAGAACTTTTGAATCATGGCCCTATTTTCTGCACATATATATACACACAAATTTTCATTGCAATCAAGTTGCAAACTAGTTTTTCGGGGTTTATCACTCATAAATATGTTTTTTTTCTTTTGATTATTGCTCAAAGGAGCAAAATTAATTTAAATGGGTGTTTTCTATAAAGTGGCTACTGCATGAAGTGTGCACAGTACCACCAATCCAATTTTACAGGTATGCATATGAAACATGGTAACTACATTAGCAATTTCCAACAATCCATG
>NC_061514.1:35218506-35249021 GCF_022539505.1 Lolium rigidum | reverse complement strand
AAATTAATTAAAGTGTGTTTTCATTTCAGCACCTTGTCAAAATTCAAGTTAATTAATTGAATTATCGCATTAATCTATTATATAACTAACGAATCCCAATAATGTCTATATATATATGATCGATATAGGCCATATATTATTTGGGGTTATATAATCTAGGGGTTTACTAGCTATATATATAGGAAGGTTTTATTAGATTGTTGGTTATTAATTAGCTTGGGGTTATGTGTTTTAACGAGGGTTTGATTAGCTAAGGTTAGTTTTCTATATATGTACGGTTTAGGGTTTAGGGTTAATGGCACATATATTTAGGTGGAGGACCGCGAGACCCCGGCTCCGCTCGATGCGCAATTTAAGGGTCGTGGGTGGCTCTATAGCTCAGCTATATAGGGTTTTATGGTTTATTTAGAGGGTTTATGTAGGCGTGTTAATTATAACTTGTTGTGAATTAAATTACAACTCCTTTATTAGTGCTGCTGCGCAATTAATCAAAACTCTAGCTAGATCGATCGAGTGTAAAGCACTGAGACAATGCACTATTAGAGGCACCCAGCCTTGCGCAGTAAAGTGCAAGCATAATGTGTGTACGTTGCGCCGGCCACACCAATCGGTAAAGAGAGAGATAGAGATGAGAGATTATTGGAAATCGCCAAGAATGTTCAAATATATATATATATATATATATATATATATATATATATATATATATATAATTAGTGTGCATATAAACATGGCCTACCACTACCATACGGAAGTATATAACATACTTTATTGGTTTGAGTATGTTCGTACACTATATCTAAGATACTCCAAACCAAGTTTCGTGAAAAAAATGAAAGGGAACCCATAGTTTGCACTATATATCCGAAATACATGCATATGTATACGTAAAAAATGATTCTACGTAAAAAAATGTACATACTGACTACAAAGTAGTATATATACTTCCAAAATAATATTATATACTTCATACTACATGTACATATTCTCCGGTATGATAGATACTCTCTAGATTATGAGAAACACGCGTGGGTGTAACTACACCCGGGTGTAGTATGAATATGTCCTATATATATATATATATATATATATATATATATATATATATATATATATATATATATATATATATATATATATATATATATATATATATATATATATATATATATATTACAGCACTATTCGCAACCGGTTGCGGAATAATATTCCGAGCACCGGCTTGTACTTTCCTGGACACAAGGTTGTACTTCCCGGATAACGAGGTTCAACTTTCCGTCGAACTTACCCGAACTTCCCGTTTTCTTCGGATGTATTGATTATACCTCGAGTTTCTCAACCATTTGTCGGAACTATGCAAATGATATACCATTGGATAGATAATGAAAAACCGCAACTTTTTCATGTTCACACTTTTAACAGATTTTGCACGGTTTAAATTAAATTTTGAAAATACGAAAACACTTCGATATGGCCAGAAAACGAACTTTTAGTTCGATTTTCGAATCTCTTATCGAAACTGTGCAAATGATATACCGTTGGAAAGTTAATGAAATTGCGCAACTTTTTCATGTTTTAAGTTTTTTCAAAATCCTCACAGTTTTTGAACAATTTTGAAAATACCGAAATTCGGACGTACTCAAAACCGAGCGGACAGTAATTTGGATGAATTTTTTCAACCGTTTGTCGGAATGATGCAAATGATATGGCGTTGGAAAGCTATGGACTAGGCGCAACTTTCTTATTCCAATTGTTTTCTCTATTTCCTTACAGTTTAGGAGAAAATCAAGAATTACTGTCCGCCCGTTTTATGTGACGGGCACCGAATGATTTCTCCGCGATTTCCATGCAGTATATTTAAACAATGGTAATGATATACGGTTGGAAAGGTGTCAAAATGGCGCATCTTTTTCGTATCTACCATTTTTGCCAAATCCGAACGGTTTAAAACTAATTTTAGAAGTTTTGAAATCATGTTTCCGGTATATTTTGTGGGATAACGATTTGAATTTGATGGATTAGATCCAGTTATTTGTTGGAAAATGTTCTAGGTAATGAAATTAGACATATACTCTACCATATGAAGTTTTTGGTGACAATTATTGAAGTGGTTGGTGATCAAATCGATGAGATTTGGACAATAGATTTCCGCCCCGTAAAAACAGAGCATTGAACTTCCCTCGACATGAACTTGTACTTATCGGGAAATGCGGTTGTACTTATCGGTGCGGTTTCATGATAGTGTTCAGTAAAATAGCTACAATTCCTGTATTTTCTTTGGACACTTTTGTAGTTCCTGTAATTACCGCTTGTACTTCATGTAGTCTATGCTTGTACTTCTCGAAATCACTTTGCTTGTACTTCCTCGCGAATGATGTAATCATTTTGTTTTTTCGACATTTGGATTTCGCCGAGTTTTTATACTTCCTATATTAAGTGCGTGTACGTTTATGTCGAATGGTTGTACTTCTTGTATTCAAGTATTTTTCCGAGCTGAATTGTATTTCTCAAAATAAAAGTATTGAACTTCCAATCGCTGATATATATACTTATCGGAAGTTACTTTGTTGTTATATTATTTAAACACTATATGGTGGTTGTACTTCTCGGGCTGTCGTTTGTGTATTTCGTTCATTTACCACCATGTACTTCTTTGAAATTTAATCTAGCTATACATCACATAATATTGACATGAGCTGCATGATTGTTTTACTTGTACTTCTAATAACCACCGGTGTGTACTTTCTTATATTTGTCAATTGAAATTCTCGCATTTTTTTCTATGTACTCTCCACCAGTAGAAATATGTACTTCATAAATACAAGTTGTTGTACTGTTCAAATGCTAGATACAAAAATTAAAATGCAACGAAATAAAATGAAGTTTTCTCCTCATGAATTGTATCATGTCAACTAAACAGAACCGTCGGCGCCAAATAATTGTTCTGCTGGTGTTTGTAGAATATGAAGAATTTGCCTCCCGAGAGAGAGCGTAGCATCATACAAGCGAAGGGAAACACCACACGGGAGAGCGGTAGCATCATACAAAAAATGTAGTACTTCCCCGATATTAAAACATGTATTGCTTCGACATAAACACCTGTCTTGCCCAATCTCATTAGCTATCTCACGCGCAAGCAAAATTAGAGAGCGTGGCCGCGCCGAAACACCCGGAGGTTGCGGTCGAACATCGGCCGCGGCGGCGCCCGAGCTGCAGGGCTGCAGGGACACCGATGTGTGTCACGGCGGCGCACTTTCCCCTATTTCGGCGCCCGAGCTCCGGTAATGGGGGCGGAGAAATGGGACGACCGCCGGGGGCGAGGAGGTGCCGGTGTAAGAAGGAAGCACTCGCCGGCGTCGAAGAGGTGCGGGCGACGTCCGCCGCTGTCGAGGTGGTGCGTGGGACCACCGGAGATGCGAGGGCCCGGCGGCAGCGCGCTGGCAGAGGGGAGGCGACGCGTCCAGGGTCGGCCACGGGCGGTCAAATGGCGGCCGCGCGCGGGCAAGGATGGTGGCGGTGCGTGCGGTGGCGGCCACACGCCCACGCGCGGCGGGGCGGTGGCGGCGGCGGACTTGCACGAGCCCGTGCGCGGGGCGGTGGACCCGCTCGGGGGTGGTGGCGGACCCGCACGGCGCGGGGCGGCGGACCCGCACGGAAGCGGGCGGCGGCGGACCCGGACGGCGCGGCGGCGGACCTTCACGGCGCGGCGGCGGAAGAATATCGAGGATGGCGGGGGAATCGGGTGGAAGGAGGTCGGGGATGAGTGGGTGGGGAGGGAAGAAGAGAGCGTTGTGCGCCAGGTGGGGATGAGTTCCTTCTTTTTTTCAAGATCGCGCCCCTTATAGGGTGGTTGGTGCTCGAATAATATTCGAGCACCGGTTGCAAAATAGTGCAACCCTATATATATATATATATATATATATATATATATATATATATATATATATATATATATATATATATATATATATATATATATATAGGACGTGGTTTTGGTACGTAACCAAACCCGGGTGCTAGCTATCATAACCGTCCATGTGCTTTAAGATTGGTACTTCTTTTCTCCTACTAGTTTTTAGTGTGACTCTTAGAAAAGGAGTGAAAGAGGTTTTCTCTCTCCTTGGGCTGACACATGGATCAGAGTTATGCAGAGATTTTGAATCATGTTGCTATTTTGGTGGTCAACCTGGTGTGAAGACTCGTTTTGAATTCAAAACCAACCTATTTATACAGTCGATGGCAGAACATTGGGCCAGCGTCCTAACACTGGGCCAGCAGACATGTGAGACCGAGTGATTACCCGTTGCGGCAAAAACGAGTTCAAACTACTTTGCCTTCTCCGTTTCTATTTGGACTTGCGAACCGGTACTTGGAACCGTATCTTCCTGGCCAGTTAAGGTACTACTAGAAGCCCACTAGACGCTCGATACTAGGGATTTGACTCCCTCTGGGTCGGTGGCTCCGGTGTGGTAACCACGGGAGACGAAGTTCAGGTCAATGGTGTCGCCGCCGGCTCGCCGTCTTCCGTGACTGGTAGGCAGTCGCCGGAATCCCAGGTCCCTTCCTAATATCCCCGTCGAGCGACTTAAGAGTCAGAGAGGCCCAGGTCAAAAAGAGTCAGAGAGGCAGTCAGCTGGTTGGCTTCCCGGCCCCCTTCGCCACTGACCCCGTGAAGCCAGGATCCTTTCGCCGGCGGCAGCTTGGCCACCGCCCTCCAACTCCCCCTCTAGATCCTCGGCCCTCCAAAACCCCCTCTTGACCCTCCGCCCCCAACTCCCCCCTCCAACCCTTACTCCGTCCCTCCCCAATTCCATCTGTTTCATCACCCCAGCTGCGAGTAGGAGCACAACAGGGGTACCGGCTGGGGCGCGACGGTGGTGGGGCGCTGACGATGCGCCGGAAAGAGTCGTGGCCTAAGCTGGAATCCCACGCGACGAGAACCAGGCGCACTCTCTCTCCCTCTCTGTAGAATTCAGTTCAGTTTAGAGCAGAATCACTTTTAATCGATCAGTACCTTCGATTGGAAAACTTGCTCTGTGTGCATCTGCATGATATGACGGTTTTTCTGTTCATTTTAGCACCAAGATATGCTTATGAGTTGAAATATATATTTCAGTATAGGATACAGGAAATAAATTACCCATGAATAAATAAAATCGGTACCCAGGAAATTCAGGTACTAAATGAATCTAATTATACATTCCCCGATTTATATCTGAAAAATTAATCGGCACCATCACTTAACATTTCAAGCACCCTCCTAAAAACCCATCCAGCACCTGGTTGAAACTTCTAGGTACCTAAAATCCGTCTCAAATAATCGGTACCACAATTTAATTTTTAAGCACCATCTTAATAATACATGCCGCACCACGATGGACATTGTTAAGTACCTATGGCGTGTCTTGATGAATATATAGTTGATACCGATGGATAAATAAAATCGGTACCCGGGAAATTCTGGTACTAAATGAATCTAATTATACATTCCCCTATTATTATCTATTTAGCATAAATAGATCCGGCACCCAAAAAAAATTCTCGACACCACCACTTAACATTTCAAGCACCCTCCTAAAAATCCATCCAACACATGGTTGAAACTTCTAAGTACCTAAAAATCCATCTCAAAAAATGGGTACCACAATTTAATTTTTAAGCATCCTCCTATTGATACATGCCGCACCATGATGGACATTGTTAAGTACCTATGTCGTGTCTCAGTTAATATATATTTGATACCCATGGATAAATAAAATTGGTACCCAGGAAATTCCGGTACTAAATGAATCGAACACCACAATATACCTTTTCAAGCACCCTCTTATAAATACATTCGGCACCCCAGTTAAATTTTTCAGGCACCTAGAAATAGACTAAAAAATTAAACTTGCAAATCGATGGTCCTATGTCGCAAGTGTTAGGTCTTGCAACAATTACGGCACCCCAACTTAAATTTTCAAGCACCCTCCAAAAAGATTTGCTCCGGCAGATCATTCGGTATTTAGGATTTAGAGTCTTGCAAATGTTGTACACGCACCTACATCTATGTAAGTCGTACCTTTATTACAAGAATATGAGTACCCGTATGAAAAGCAACTAAGATCAATGTGATTCGTACCCCTCAAATATAATGTTTAGGTACTTAGTAATTAGGAGTTTGGATCGCTCTACAAGCACCTATGCCGAGGTTAGCCGCACCTTCGATATAAGGCTATCGGTACCTCGAATAAATATTGTACCAACACCTACGTCTAGGCAAGTCATACCTTAATTTATTACATTGCTATTAGTGCCCTTACAAAAAGTACCTAAAGCTAATGGAAGTCGTACCCTACTAATATAATATTCGGTACTCACTAATTAGGGGGTACTCGGTAATTAGGGGTTTGGGTCGCTCTACAAGTACCTACGCCGATGTTAGCCGCACCTTCATATTAAGCCTATCGGTACCTCGAATATATTTCAACCCTAATCAGGAGGGCTACCGGTTCTAAGTTCTATCGGTAACATGGAACACTCATGCATCAGCACCTACCTAAAGCTAATCGGGAGGGCTAATGGAAGTCAGTTCAGAGTTCAGGACAACTAGGAGACCAGGATGACCAATTAGACCAGAGTTATGCTTAGTTGCAATATATTTGGTGCAAGGATTGAGATCAGGAACCATAAGGCATGTTTGTTTGTCAGGTTTGTGCAAGCTCTAAATGGAAATTTCCATCCGTAAAAATCACAAAATAATAACATTTGTTTATATTACTGTGCTAGAGGGGAAAAAAAGACGGCATGAGTCAAATAGCATGATGACATTATTTTCCAAGAATTCTCTTTACGAAGATACAAATTTGTATAGGTGCTAGAATCAATTCTAACCGGCACATAAAATTCAGTTTCTCATGTGGCCATCACACCTACATTTCTTTCTTTTCAGTTCAGTGCCTATACCACTCCACTCATTCAGCTATTCTGTACAATACACATGTATTTTCAGTTCAGCTCAATCAATTTTAACAAAGTAAGCACAGAACCTTCGCCTTCATTCACTGCAATCTTCCAACTTGATTCGGACAGCAGTGCCGAGTCTCCATCTCTCCGGGAGATCTTCACCTCTTTCAATTCCTCATTGACCCACGTACAAGTGTACAACCAACACGACAGCAACAAGGGAGGTAGGGGTGGAGGTGAGCCAGATTGAAAATACAAGCCAAGAAGACCAGGAAATGGGATGAGTTCAAGCAGGAATATAAGTTGCAAATCAATCGAACTTTTCACCGAGATCAACCAGTACAAAATCCATCCCCAATCTATAGGATCCAGCGAGCACGTGTACTAGCTAACCTAAGTTGCAAATCAATCGAACTTTTCACCGAGATCAACCAGTACAAAATCCATCCCCAATCTATAGGATCCAGCGAGCACGTGTACTAGCTAACCTAAGTTGCAAATCAATCGAACTTCTAGCAGCAGCACATCTAACCCATGTCAAACAGGTTGCGTGGCAGGAAGCTTGAACAACATTTCGAACAGAGCTAAAATAACGAGAGATGAATCTGCTCTCTCTTTGCAGTACCACGAGCTGCAGATGACTTGCACATCCGCCACGAACTTCCTGTATGATGCCTGAAAATTCACAGGAAGCATCGTGATCTCAGAATAAGAACCAGCAAGCGATAACTTATACAGGCTTGCGTCCACTACGAACTTTGGATCAAACAGAGAACCGAACGGGAATTGCACAAGTGTACCTAGTTCTTCTAGGCCATCTTCATATGCTTCTTCACCACCTCCAGGCACTCCATATTTTCTGTAAAAAATAAAATTTGATGAATAAATTCAATTTGAGCAAAGTGGACAAGCGCCAATTGCAGCTATAGACTGGCAAGATCATAAGATGACATCGAAGTCTAAAAAATCAGAACGAATAAAAGATACGGAGCTGGTCATCCAAAACTTGAGCAATGTGTGGAGAAATTTCACTACGAAGGAGGCAGCCTCCAGGCCTAACTAATCCTTGAAATTTCAGTGCGGAGGCAGACTCCAAGCTAATCTAATCCCTACAAACAATCAGAAAAGAAGATGAGAAGAAATATCTGCAACATGTGGATCTTGACCATGAACTGAAAAAGGATCTATAGAAAACATTTGTTAGCAACTTTTTTGCTAATCGTATAGCCAGCATCCAGACTAATCTAATCCCTACATTAAAATAGATGAGTTTCGGGCGTAGACCATGATCTCCAAATTGCACTGAAATCTGGATCACACTCCTGACCACATCAAAACTGACAAACTGGAGACCGCAAAAAAAGCTCACGAACTGGAACACGCGGAGGAGAGGAGGAGGAGGACAGTGACGAGGCCGTGTTGGCGAACAGGAGGAGGGCGTTCGCCATGGTGGGCTTGGGGTATCGCGCGGGTCCTCGGGGGCGAAGATCGCCAGGAGGGCGGTGCGGCAGCCGGTGGTTGACGTGCGCGCGGAGGGACTTAGCGTCGGCGCCGGCGACGGCTGCGACAAGCACGTCGTAGGTGTGGCCACGACGGGAGCAGCGACGCCGCCCGGAGCTCCTCCGCGTCGGCGCGCGCCTCGGCGAGCGGGCACGCGGAGGCCGGCAGCAACATCGCGCGGCTGCAGGGTGCCGCCGGCCACCGGGTGTGGGCAGGGGATAGGGGCGCTAGTGGGGGAGGGGGAGAGGGGAGGGGGCGAGGTGAGCGCTGACCAAAGAGGAAGAAGCTGCCACGACCACGCTGAGCGTCATATGCCTGGACAAGCAGTAGATGCCAAACACAATCTCTCCAAAACATAAACGGACGAGTCCATGACTCCAGTACGCAGAGCGCACAGAGAAGATGTGGGAGAGTCAGGTCGCCCAGGCAGGCGGCAGCAGTGCATCGGGCAACTAAATTAGAATCTGTTCATTTAGAAAATAAATTGTCTATTCTCAGCACAGATCTTGGCACACAAGTGGACGGCAACAATAGCTAGCGCTGCAATAAGGTTACATACGAAAACTTTTGTCTATATAGGACTATATATATATATATATATCAGAAATCCATCTTGGCTCCCGGGTCTAGATGCTCCCCATACGTGAACCAACTAGATTTGGACAGATGGATGCGAAACATTGTATTCCCCATCGTATATTGCAATATGGTACAGTGGCTTTTGTGACAGTTATGATGGATTCATTGTGACGGCCCATCTGGTAATGTATCGGCGCAAACGATTTTCGGCTGTCCTGGACCAACGGCAATCATATTAAACTGCATGCCGCAAGGTGTAACGGCTGGTTTTCTAACTACTGTTTTTGGACGGTTTCTCTTCAGCACATCTCCAACCAGCAGGTTCAAACACACGCTAAAACCGTTCATATTTCCACCGTTTGCGCCGGGTCCGATCACACCAAAATTTAACCCTTCCGTTTACGTCGGAGGGTCTCCAATGGTGTCGCCGGATTCCAATATAGCCACTCTCTACTTGGACAACAACTCCCTCAATGGCACCCTCCCGACCGACCTTGACCTCCCGAAACTTGAGCTATTTAATGTCTCCGGCAACCAGCTCAACGGCCCCGTACCGCGTCGCTCGCCGAAAGGCCGGCCAACGAGTTTAGCGGGACGCCTTCTACCAGGACAACAAGGGAAACAAGCTCTCGGTCGCCGCGATTGCCGGTATCGTTGTTGGTGGCATCGTGGCGCTCTTGGCGGCGATCGTCGTGATCTTCTTGCTTTGTTTCCATCGTCGCAAGACCAAGGCCAACACCTCCACCGAGACGGCGGCATATGGCGACGATGACACGTCGCCGGAGACGGTGTCAGTGGCGAGGAGAGGGGCAAGGGCGAAGCGCAGGGCTCGCGGTCGCACTCTGCACAGGCGACTACGGCGGGCGCCGGCGATGCCAAGAAGCTGGTGTTCGTGGGGGGCGAGCCGAACATGGCCTACGAACTGGAGTCACTACTGCACGTGTCGGCCGAGGTGCTCGGGAAGGACTGGATCGGCACCACCTACCGCGCCACGCTAGACGGTGGCATCGTCATGGTCACCGTGAAGCGGCTCAGAGAGGCGCCCATCTCGGAGTAAGGAGTTCCGCGGCGTGGGAGCCGCGCTCGGCGCACTCCGCCACGACAACCTGGTGCCCCTCCGCTCCTACTTCTACATCAAGGAAGAGAAGCTCATCGTGTACGACTTTGTTCAGGCCAAGGGCGTGCACGTGCGTCGTCGCCTTCATCCACGCCACCGACGCATCGCACCACAACATCAAGTCCTCCAACGTGCTGGTCACCGACGCACACGAGATCGCCTACGTGACCAACTACGGCTTCGTCCAACTCATTGGCGTCGGTGTGTCGCTGAAGCGGTCACGGGGAGTGTTTCTTCTCCTTTTCATTTAAACATAGATACAAACATTACACAAACTAATACATAGTTGGGAACATAGTTAAAATATTGCAAAATGATGAAACCTAACAAGTGTTGCCATCGCAGGTTTCTTCTATTCCTGCCAAGAAACCACTCAGTCACCTAAACTGAAAAATCCAGGTGGCAATGATAGCCCTATTGTTCGTACCAAGAGAAACATACAAAGGACAGTTCTAACTGTTGGTGTCCGAGCCGGACACACCGGTATGGTAGTGCATGCGGCAGGATCTGTCTTCGAACACCTTGATGATCATCTCGCCATCCCCTTCGTAGAGGAAGGTGAGCTGGCAGCCGGGCTCGAGATCGAGGTCGCAGGCGAACTTGTCCCACCCGGTGTGCAGGTCCATCTTTTCCTGCCCGTCGAACATGACCTCGACAGGCCATCGAAAAATGTTGCAGTTGGCCTTCCGTAGCTGCAACTCGGCCGGCTCGACGCCGTCGACGAAATCGGCGAATTTGTTTGGGATCCGCTTGATGCCGAGGGGTTCCTGGTCGATGCGAAGGAGGAACTCGAAGCACCGGACCTCCTGCGAAGACGACGACCGCGCATGCTACAGCGAGCGTTGCGCCGTAGCTGCTCCACCTCGGCAGCCCCGGCCACGGCGGCCGCCCGCGGCTTCGACCACCCCACCGCTCACCTGGACCCGCCATGGAGTACCTCCCGGGATGGTTGCGTCGCAGGAAGAGCGAGGAGGCGCTATGGTGGAGGTTGTGGCGGCTAGGATTTGTGTGGAGGAGAGTATGAGGAAGACGAGCGCGCACCCCTCTTTATATACGCCGGAGGCAGCCGAGGGGCGCGACACGCGTGGCATCACCATTACTTCGTTGGCAGAGCTGCGCGGCGGCCGCTCGGCAGACGGGACATCACCATTAACGTGGAGCTGACTGCCGAAGCGACGCCTCATCACCAGTACTGACGCGCCTGAGAAGACGCATCGAGCCTGAGTCGCTGCCAGGTGGGCCCGAAGAAACGTCCGCCACACGTGAGCAGACACTGGGCGCGACCGCGCAGCGTCCTCGTAGACGCATTCGAGGAGCATATTTGGTGTCACGTTTGCTTCTCCGCGAACATCCCGATCATTATTTGTCGAGCTGCTAGACTATATCTCAAACGTATTTTCCGCTCGCGCGATCGCAAATGTAGACTCGTCCTTTGGGTCGGCCATTGGAGATAGCCTATACACTCTACTCTCTGCTAGGGAGCGACACCAAGGTTGGGCTGGTCAGATCTGGGAGCCACGGGGCCGACAGAAAAACCAGGACCCATGGTCTACAACACCGCCACCAACCTGTACCGCGCGTCCGGATACCTCGCCGTCAGGCTAGCGTTATCGATGCGGGACCCTTGTACCGACTGTACGCGACCACCCACACGTATTGTTGATTTGCTGGCAAGCGTAACATCTCAATTTCTCTCTGGCTCAGCAATCTTAGCGCACGTATCATTGGTCCAGATAATAGGTTCATATGAACCCGGGAGCCAAAACTCCATCCCCTATATATATATGTATTCATTACAGCCAAGGTGGCGAATATCACATCACAATTCAAGCGGAGGCAGAAGCTTTAATCAATGCAGCACAAATTGCTTCTTCTCTTCTCTTGCATGACCCCAGTGGCGGATCTAGAAATTTTCCTTAGGATGGGGCAAGTGAGATAATTGCATGTATGTATGAGCTAGTTTTTATAGATTTCTCCATTGTCTCACTAAAATATATGCTATGAGCAAATGCTAGGGTGGGGCAGCCCCACCCTAACACAAGCTGGCTCCGCCACTGCATGACCCTATTTTCTTCACCGACAATCTCAGTCTAGCAAAGGCAGCGATGACATCAGGAGCCAATGATCCAGCAGTTCTATGAAAAATACGAAGGCAAGTGATCCAGTTTCAGGAGATAACACACCCACTTAGGGCAAAAGTCACCCATGTCAACAGTAATCTGAATGTTGTAGCCCATAATTGTGCACACCATGCAACGATCCTTAGAGCATCTCCAGTCGCGTCCCCCAAACCGATTTGGGGCGCGTCAGACAAAAAAACGGTTCCAGCCGCGTCCCCCAAAGCCGATTTTGGTCCGGCGCGGCCCGATACGGTGTCCGGCGCCCCGACCCCGTCCCCGTCCCACAGGGGACGCACCAGGCACGCCGGACACAACAAAAAGCGAGGAGAAGCGACGTGGGCCCGACACGTCAGCGGCTCGGATGCTCAACCGCCGCCTACGTAGCGACGGTGCAGTTGCCGGGAAGCGGAACCGTCGCATTGGCAACCGCGTCGACCGACGCGCCAACCGCCGGAATGGAGCGCGGACTCCTCGGAAGAGCAACCGCCGCTCTCTTCGACTTCTGCGCCGCCGTTCATCCGCGCTCAATAAGACCCGTACGTAGGCGCTTTCGGATCTTCAACCGGCTGCCATTCATCCAAGCTTCCATCCGACACCTCCAGCGACGATGAGCTACACCTCATAGCTTCCATCCGACACCTCCAGCGAGGGCAAGTCTGCTGGATTTCGCCATTGGTGGGACAGAACCCGGACGCCCAGCAGCGGCGACGATTCCCTGCCGGCACTTGACAGCGAGGAGGAATGGCTGGGCGTGGAGGAGGAAGCGGAGGAGGAAGGGTCAGAGGAGGCGGCGGCGGCGGCCCGTGCGAAGGCGGAGGCGGACGCGAAAGCGAAGGCCAAGGCGCAGCTGGCGAGCACCGGCGACGACGAGGAGGACACTAGTTCCTCCGACGAGTCGGCCGACACCGCCTCTTCGGAAGAGGTGACGAGCAGGAAGCGCCACCGTGATGACGATGACGAGGCAGGGCCATCATCGAAGAAGAAGATGAAGTAGTTTAAAATAATTTATATGTAATTTAATTATGTTTTTTCGAAGTTTTATATGTAATTTGTTCATGTTGAACCTATTTGAATATTAGTTAAGAGTTTTCTTCTATCTATTCAAATTATTTTTAATGTTTGGAGGCGGCGTTTGGAGGACGCGACTGGGGAGCGACGTCCCCCAAACGCGGCACGAACAAAACACGTCCCCCAAACGCTCGATCCAGCACGCTTTGGAAGACGGTTTGGAGGACGCGACTGGAGATGCTCTTACTAGAATATTGCTCATCTGTTCTTGCAGGAACTCAGCTCATACCAACTTAGCTTGTCCGATAGTTGTAGCGGTGCATTACAGGACTTTGAAAATAGAGGAATATAAAAAATGTTGGATATTGATGTCATTTCAGGTGGATTTCTACATGATTCGAAAACATGAGTTCTACAAAATTCGTCTTTGAATTGTACACATTAGTTTTAAGGTATTGATGAGAGAAAGTAGAACGAGATAGAGTGAATGCATTGAACTTCTTAAAGGGAAATTAAAATAATGTTTGAGCTCTTGTTGGGTTCCCTATGAATAGGAATTGATTTCATTGAAAATTGCTACGCCCAATCCTATGATTTAAAGGGATTCCACGTGAAAAAACCGTTAGAATTTAAATCCATCAAAATTTATATGAAAATCCTACAGTCGAAAAATCCCTCATACTCAAAGTTCAGAGTAAATGTTAACACACACGTTTGCAGATCTGTCCACTTCAATTTTATTTCCTTTTGACTGTCCCGCTCAATCTCCTACACATACATTCGTGTCACTATTGGAGATTTCTTGGTGAATTCTACTCAAAGTGCAATTGCACACTGTAATTACATATCTTCGTTTTAGAAAATGAGGTAAAACCATTAAGATGACAGTACTAGGATGTGAAATGTGGCAATAATTTGTAAATAAAGTCAAAGTTGCACAAAGTGAAGATAGAGATGTCAAAAAGTAAGAAAGTACTTGATCTTTACTTCTTTAGACAATGCATATATACATATGGATTCACAGCTGTCGACGCACACAAAAGATGATCGTTATTATTGAAAAATCCATGCTGTTAGAGTTGAGATTGTGACCTGCGTTAATAAAGTATTAGGTCTTCTGGACCACCCGAAATGACTTCATCTTTAAGGTTGCTCCTCCTATTGTTTACGGATGTCGGAAAAAAATTCAAGGATGAAATTGCCCTTCTAACTTACGAAGCCAAGAGAAAATTATATCATGGCATAGCAGCTTGGGTAGAGAGCTTTAAATAGGGTTTTTCCTTTTTGAGCTTGTGGCCTTTGCTCCTCTCAAGCAACTAGAAATTTCTAAACGCTTTCTTTATACAAAATAAAAAAACATACACAGTGAGGAAAACCCACTATTCAGCCTCATAAAAAAGTATTAGGTCTTAATCATGTGGTAGGACTTGTTAGCCAAGTGCCAGCGGAGTGAAGAAAGCACGAGGTAATAGCTAAAAACAGTCCAAAACCCCGGAGACCTTTCGCCTTTTCATGGTGATCACTGACTGAAAGCAACTCTTAGGTTTGAGTTCAGAGTTTGTGTAGCTTAATGGTAACATGCAGGAGGGACAAATCCACCCCCTTTGAATTTTTCTCTCCTTTTGACCGACTCGCCCAATCTCCTGCACCTCACTACTTAGTTGCTACTATTGGAGATTTCTTGGTGAATTTTGCCCAAACTGCAACCGCAAATCTCATTGTTTGATGGAGGGGGCCGGCGCATTGAAGCAAAAGTCAACTGTAATTCCATATATCTGCCATTTCCAAACTTTGTTTTCACAACTTGCACTTGACAAACTTAGCAGATACGCATCTGCCGGATATATCACCGGTGCAATCCTTTTATAGGCCATGGGCCATATGTATAACACACGATACACGCCGTCGATCACCCATACGCTGATGAATCCCGGTCGATCGGCAGGCAGTCCAGCTAAACTATGCACAATATGTACAGTGGAATCTCCCCCTCCTCGTCGGCGGCGCGCGTCGATCAGAGAATGGTGCAGGAGTTGGGGTCGTCCTGGTGGGCGAAGTAGTACGGCGGCGGCGGGAACCAGTACGGCGGGTACACCACGTTCTTGTCCTCGTCCTTCTTGTCGCCTTTCTTCTTGTCGCCGTCCTTCTTCTCCTCCTTGGCGGGGCCGACGGAGAAGATCTGCGCCGTGGGGAAGAGCTTGCTGCGCAGCTTGTCCACGACGTCCACCGGGTCGACGGTTCCCACCACCGTCATCTTCTGCACCTTCATATCCACGGTGATCTCATCGATACCTAATTAAGAGTTGGAGATGTTGTTTTCGTTAGGAAAAATTCAGAGAAGGATGACTGGTGCGTTGTGATCAAAACATGACCACTCCCCAGCCAGAGAAACGGCAGGTGAGACGAAGATGAAGCGGAGGATCAGCACCGTGGAGGGTGGAGACGGCCTTGATGGCCTTCTGCTTCTGCTTGTTGTCGTGCAAGTCCAGCTTCAGCACAACCTTCTGCACTCGGCGTCGGCGGTCACAAAACAAAACAGAATCAGCAGCAACTAAAAAGAATCAGAAAATCAATCCCAATTCCGTTCGGCTGTAAGCAATCACCTTCATGGCAGCAGTCGATCTAACCCAGCCGGAACCGGAACGGGATGGATGGATTTGGAAGGGTGGAATGCACTGGAACGGCCTGCGCAGTGACGCTTCTGTCTGGGCGACGATGGAGTTGAATGGGCAATGAGTGACGGGTGCCGGGGGGTTTTTATAGGCGCGCACTACCGCAGCCGAAGGGGTCAACAGCCTCGCGGCGTCCCACGGTGCACAAGTCTCCGGTTCTTTTTGTTCAGACAGAGATGTGGTAGCCGGCTGGGGGTGAGGGTTGGGTGGCGGGTGGCCTGCGTGACGGCAAAAGGCCGGTGGATACACGCACACCAGCGACGTAAGCAGGCTGACCAGGGTTCGCCAATTGCTAACCCCGCACAACATAATTCGAGTTCAAGGATTACTAAGCTGTCAAACACACAACTGAAACTAATCTGACATATCCGGGCTAGTAGCACATTTCTCTGGAATTCTCCGGTGGAAGAAGTCTAGATATTCTTCTTCCTCGGTCGCCTCGCCTCAGTGCTTGGGGGGTAGCTGTGGTTCCTTTGGCCAGGTAGGGAGAGGAGTCGTGTCCCGACGTCCGGCCATAGTTGGCTTGATCGCGGGCTTCTTAAGCATTGACTGACTTGCGAGCTTAGTGCCGGACGTCGCTAACAGTACTACAACTGATCGCTTCCCCGACCCTACTGCTGCAACAGCGACGGTCAATGGCTATTTCGGCACCGCGCGCAGCCGCCAGCCGCGGCCGGAGAAATAGAGGGAGGGGAGACAATATTACTGGTAGAAAACAGGCTTTTCGTCAGGTTCTTTTTATTCCGATCGTGTCACGGGCCGGGATTAAAGGCCTGGTCACGTCGCCCTGAATTCGCTCAGGTGTACGACATCCATTATTCATGGTTCGTTAGTAACCTTTTGTCCCGGTTGGTACCAACCGAGACTAAAGGGGTGGCGGAAGGCTGCCTCTGATCCCGGTTGGTATTACCTTTTTTTAATCTCAGTTTGCAATACGAACCGGGGCTAAATGCTTTTTAGGTTTTTTGGCTTCCCATGCACCTCCACACCCCCGTGGATTACCTTTTTTTAGCTTTGTAAAAAATAAAATAAAATGATAGAAAATTCAAAAAATAAAATCTTTTGAGATTCATGTATGTTACGTCACCTACTATTAGGGAAATTAACAAATTTGTATTTCAACTTTTTTTTGCAAAATAAGTTTAGAAAAAGGTAAAACGTCTTGCGATGTTGAAAAAAAATTATGATATCAAAATAATCGTGAGAAAAAGTTATATTCGAATTCACCCGGGTTTACCCGTTTAGCCAATTTTTAGATTCTCAAAATTCCAAATAAAAATATGAAAGTAGGAAGATTTTAGTTTTTGCTATAAATTGAGGATTTCATATTTTTTTCATATTTTAAATTAATAATTGCATCCTGCAATTTTGGGATTTAAATTTTGAGATTTTAAGATTTTCAAATTTTTAGGTTTGGGAAAAAAATTAAGAAATTTAAAAATTGAAAAAATAAAAAATTAACAAATTTAAAAATAATACAAATTAAAAACGTTAATATTTATTTATTTATTTATTCAAGATTTTATTACATCATTACTTTTTTTTATTAAACCAAATCGCTTAAAAATTCTTTGGACCGATACGAGCCAAGAGCAATGCAGCCTACCAAACACGTCTATTACTTCTTGCCCACAACTGTTTCCTGAATGCTACATCGATCATGGGATTTTTCTAGTGCTTCCCTGGCTGCATAGCCCAAATCTGGTTGCTTCGCGGTGCAGATTCTAAAGACGTGTTTGGTAGCTTAGGCGCTCTTGGCTCGCATCGGTCCATCATTTTTTTGGCCGTTTAGTTCCCTAGGATTAGTCGTGTTCTTGCATAGCACGAGTCTTAAAGCATCACTGGGACAGGCCCCAGAGAAACGTCCGGTTTTTACAGTTTCTCCAGGGCCAGGACTTGGCGAGACGAAAATCGATAACGTCGTTCGCGCGTGAGCTCCGCCTCGGCATGGAGGGAGAACCGAAATCCCAGCGGTGTTGCGCCGCAAAGGTAGGGGTAACCTCCCTCTTCGGTTACCCTCTCCATTACCCCCCTCCCAAATTTTCCCTTCCCCCAATTTTTGCACTGACGGCGGCGGCGACCCAGATCTGGCAGCGCGCATCTACCTTCAGTCTCCGGCGCCGGACCAAGGTCTTCTTTTTCAGCCGCGACAGAGCTTGCGCACATCTGCTGCGGCTTTCCGCCGTGTCTATCGTCTGCCATGACGTAGGTAAGGGGAAACTCCTCTGCTCTAATGTAGTGTTAGATTCATGTTGGTAGAACTAGTTAGGTTCGATAAGACCGTTCGTAATGCATAGATCTTGTTTGAGTAGACCAACCAGCTTTAGCTTGTGCATCACGCCGCAACACTCATCATTTGCATACAAGCCTGGATCCTAATGGTTCACAAGAGAGCAGTTTGGCATGCTGCTTTTTCTCGTGTGAGTTACGGTCCTATGGTACAACGAGATCATAAGAGGATTGCCAACCTAAACCACATCTAGAACTGCAACGATGTAGAGGCTATCTAGATGCTACGGATGAGAAGAGACCCTTTCTATGCACTTGTGAAAACGTTCAGGACTAGAGGACTACTAACTGATAGCATCCACACCTCTGTCGAAGAACAAGTCCCAATATTTCTTCATGTTGTGGGTCATAACCAAAGATTCAGAGTCATCCATACTACATTCAAGCGATCCACGGAGACTATCTCTCGGTACTTCCAGCAGGTGTTGCACGCAATTGGGGAGCCCAGAGGTGAAATGATCAAGTCAGCATCAACGAACACACCAGCCAAGATCAAGAACAGCTACAGGTGGTTCCACTATTTTCAGGATGAGTACACAATCATGTTCCTTCTACCTATCAGATGTGCGGTACTGTCAGAAACATGACTGTGTGCTAGTTTTTTTTACAGGATTGCATTGGGGCTATTGATGGTACTCATGTCACTGCAAAGTTACCGAGATCAATGTATGCAGCATTCTGTGGGAGGAAGCACTACACCATCCAGAACGTGCTAGCAGCTGTGGATTTCGATATGAGGTTCACCTACGTGCTTGCTGAGTGGGAGGGTTCAGCTCATGATGCGAGCATCCTGGCCGACAGCTTGTCAACGCCCGATGAATTGCAAATCCCCAAGGGTAATTTCTACCTTGGAGATGCTGGATATGCATGCTGACCTGGTATTCTACCTACCTTCATGAAAACAAGGTACCACCTCAACGAGTTCTCTGCGAAGCACCGACCTCAGAATGCGAAAGAGTTGTTCAATCTGAGACACTCAAGCCTTAGAGTCATCATTGAGATGGCCTTTGCTGCATTGAAGAACAGGTTCAAAGTCCTTGACCAGAAACCGTTCCACACTTTTGACACTCAAAAAACTCGCAAGATCCGTAGCTCCCCGAGCCCTGGGAAGATGACCGAGCCGCTCCAAAACTACACGGAGTGCCTGAGGCAAAGGGGATGCCCATCAACGGCAAAACCCAAACCAGCAGAGCATCTCTAGCAGAAGCGCCAAACCCCAAACCCCAAATCCGGTATCCAGGGCAACCCAATGCGAATTTGGGGTTCGAAGAACTCGCTCGCAGTTCAGATACGGCATATAGAACTGCAAATTTAAAAAAATGTGCGGACGACTGAATTTGCATTTCATTCGGACAGTTGATCCTACATTGAACTACATTACAACAAAAGAATCCGCCGCCACGACATCTAGAACAGCAAAATCGGCTCCGGGATACTCACCAGAGCTCTGTGCCATGGCGGCGGCGCGTCGGAGCGTCGCCGTCACTCCTTGTCGCTGCCGAGGTCGACGAAGACACGGCTCTGATCGTCGGCGATGCGCTTCCATTCGGTGGCTTTGTCCGAGTCGCACTCGCTCGAACACTCGACGAGGACGACCACGGTGGCGAGGTCGCGCTCCTCGACGAAATCGCCTGGCGCGAGCCCCGCGTTCACGCCGACATGCGGGAGGAGGCGCTCGAGCTGCGCGTCGTCGAGGTAATCCCCGAGCGTGAACTGCGACTTCGGGAGCCGCGCCGGCTCGGCATTGTCCTCCTCCATCTTCACCACCAGCGTTGTCGAAGGACGCTGGCGGGAGCTCAACGAAGACGATGCCGCTCAAGGGGAGGATCCGCGGCCGCGGCGGTAGCGGGCGGACTCCCGCTTGGCGAAGGCGGGCGGCGCAGCGACGTCGTAGTTGCGGTAGCGGTAGCTACCGCAGATGCGCGCCGCGTCCGACTTAACCTTCTCTGCCTCTGTCTTCTCGCCGGCGGAAGGAGTAGAGGAGCTCCCACCGCGCTCGGTGGAGCGTCCGCCGCGGCCCACCTGGCCGCCCCCGCACCTTGCCACCATCGTCGCTGGCGGGAGGTGGGACGCTCGATCTACACGCCGGAGGGGCGGTGATTTCACGTCGGCGGGAGGCGGAGAGGCGGGGGAACGGATGGGGTTTGGCCCCCATCGGCCTCGCCGACCGCTATATATGCAGGTATTTTGACGGTTTGGGCTGCGGCCTGGATTCATTATCCGGCCCAAACCACGGATGCAGGGTCAGATTTGGGCCAAAAATGCCTAAAATCCCATATCGGCCCGCCGCGACGTTTGGAGCCGATATAGAGGATCTGCTAAAGATGCTCTAAGAGGCGTGTTGGCTATTTGGGAATGCATCCTGAATCCTGATGGCAAACGCGGCAAACAGTGCACCCGAAAAGTGAAAAGGATGGAGAACCAACCCGTGGTTGGATGGTTAGGAGGGCAGTGCATTCCAGCCCACCAGAGTTCAAATCCCAGATTTGACACTTTGGTGTCTCATAAAGGCGGAATATTCTTCAGTGGGAGGCGACGTTCCCGTCGACAGCGAGGCCTGTGGTGACTTCGTCAATCTCAAGACCCGCCGGATCAGTTATTCAACGCAGTCTCTTGGAGGTGCTCATAGGGGTAGGGTGTGCGTGTGTGCGTTCATAGGGGTGAGTGTGTACGCGTATGTATGAGCGTCTTTGATTGTACTGTGTTTCGCAAAAAAAAAAAAGTGAAAAGGATGTCACAGATTGCATCATCAGCCTCACCGAGATAAAGATTAGAATCTTGTAAGGATTCGGATTCTCTTCGTCCCCAATATGATACCTTGCTAACGAAGGATCAAAGTCGAAAAGGTGGATACGGGCCCATGCGCTCAATGGAAAACCGCACCCACCATGTTCTACTTGCTGGAACAATTCAACTTTGAAGTTTCAACACTCTCCGGTCTTCCATTGAGAAATCGATCACGGCGAGTGTTTCTAGAATAATCGAAAGATAATTATTAATTACTGGCGATGCCTTGCGAGGACATGGCCGGAGTCCACACTCACACTGTCACACACTGATAGCTACCTTGCACGACCGAGTAGAAACAGTCCATTGGAGATGGATTAACATATGCAGCTACTTATAAGTACTAAGAGCATGTCTAATAGGTCCCTTACTTTTCTGCTCCGTATAACGCTAGAATTTCGTCCCGTATAAAAAAAATGGTCGATCAGACACCGCTCCGTCTAGCAGAACCCGTATTTGACCCCGTATATTTGTAAATTTAAAACCCCGGGAAACTTTCATTCATCATCATAGTTCGTCGATCATACATAGGAATCGACGTACCTACATACAAAATGCGCGATCATGGATCGCGACTTCTAGTCGGAGAGGTAGACGATGGTCGCCGCCTGCGCCTCCCGCGCCTCCGCCTCCTGCACGGCGGCGATGGCCGCCGCCCTTTCTTCCTCCTCCACCGCTTCCTTCTCGGCGGCGTCCTTGAGGGAGTCTTGGATCGCCTTCTCGAAGGCGGCGTCCTCGTCTTCCTCCTCCTCCTCCCCGTCGAGAGGGGCACCTCCGCCGCTGGTGCTCCCGATGGTCGCCCTCCACGCCTCGCTCACCTGGCGCTGGCGCTCCCACTCGGCGAGCCACGCCGAGAACTTCCGCCCGCTCATCGGCTTGAGCGGCGGGTCCTCGTGGTACCAGCGGCCGCCCCGCGCGAAGTCGATGAGCTTCTCCGGGACGTACAAGGCGCCGTCGTACTTGCAGGCCGCGCGACGGCTGCCGGCGGCGGATCTTTTGCATTGCCGCCGCCACGCTTCCTCTACGGTGTCCGGCGAGCGGGATCGCTTCGATCTGCTCGCCGGCGAGGCGCTACTGCGGCGGCGGGAGTCCATGCAGGCTTGGGGGTGGAATGCGGCGCGGGGGAGCGGCTAATTGCTCGCCGGAGCAGGAGGAGGAGGCGGCGGCGCACGGCGGAGCTAGGGTTGCGAGTGAGGGGTTAACCCCTCACTCGCACCTGCGCCCACTATATGTACGGGGCGACGGGGCCGATTTCCTGGGCCCCGTATTCCGCCGATACGGGCCGGCCCGAATACGGGGCCTGCTAGACGCCCAAAATCGCTCCGGCCCCGTATCCCGCCGGAATTTTACGGGGTGGGCGGGTTATACGGGGCCTGTTAGACCTGCTCTAACAGCCTATCAAGTCACATGCTCGTGAACGAACTGTCAATATGGGTTTTTATAGCTGAAAGCAGTGAGTGCAGCATGACGATGAAGATTAACATGTTTCATTTCTCGTAGCCGCATACCTACTACACGTACGAACAACACACCGCGATGCAAATACACAATGATAAAGTCGCAATCGAACGCCCTAGCATTAGCTAGTTTAAGCTAAACTACTGCTCGATCGCTCCGACCCTAAATACGGAGTAGCTGCTATAAGCTAGTAAATACATGGCACATTTTAGCCTACATCTGCGACAAGTATTTTTTGTCTGAATGGAATACTATAATTTGCTCAAAAAAACAACTAACTATACATGTTTTAATAAATACGAAAGGGTTACGACAAGGGGATCCGTTATCACCGACGTAGTTTAACATTATAGCGGATATGCTGGCGATACTCATAGAGCGGGCCAAGTCTGATGGCCCAGATTGAAGGAGTGATCCCACATCTGGTTGATGGGGGTTTATCTATCTTTCAATATACCGATGATACAATTCTAATTTTGACGGCTTTCGAGCAGTTGTCGGGATTTAAAATTAATTTCCATAAAAGTGAATTATTCTGTTTCGGTGAAGCCCAAAATGATATGAGTCTATATTCAGAGTTGTTTGGTTGTGGGCAAGGCCAATTTCCTATTCGCTATTTGGGTATTCCGATTCATTATCGGAGACTTACAATTGCTGAATGGAAAATTATGGAAGAAAGATTACCAAAGCGCCTTAGTAGTTGGAAAGGTAAATTGTTGTCCCTGGGGGGAGATTGATACTCATTAATTCGGTACTGACAAACATGGTACTGTATATGTTATCGTTCTTTCTGCTACCAAAATGAATTCTGCAAAAACTCGATTATTATCGATCCAGATTTTTTGGGCAAGGGGACAGCGAGAAAAAAGAAATATCGACTGGATAAATGGAGTAGAGTTTATAGTCCCAAAGATCAAGGCGGGCTTGGATTTCACGACCTGCAGGTCAAGAATTCAGCTCTGCTGGGTAAATGGCTTTTTAAGCTTCTTACCGAGGATGGGATTTGACAAAACTATTCTTCGGAGAAAGTATATTGGCTCGAAGACGCTATCTCAAGTGGTTTGGAAACCTGGGGATTCTCACTTCTGGGCTGGTCTCATAGCGACAAAAAATGTCTTTTTTCGCCATGGTACTTTCTCTATTAAGAATGGAGCACAGATACAGTTCTGGGAGGATGTTTGGTTAGACAATGCTCCCTTATGTGAACAGTATCCTGCTTTGTATAGTATTGTTCGTCGTAAAGGTGACACCATTGCCATGGTAATGGCTACCTCACCCCCGAATGTGACGTTCAGACGAGTTTTGATTGGACAAAGGCTACAGGCATGAAATAATCTAATTCACCGGCTGGGAGATATTCATCTATCGCCTGAACCGGACGAATTTAGATGGAATCTTCATGTAGACGGCACTTTCTCAGTCAAATCTTTATACAATGCGATTCTTCATTCAGATATACCAGTTGATAATAATAAGAAAATTTGGAAGATGAAGATACCATTAAAAATTAAATTTTTTGGATGGTATCTCCGCCGAGGCGTTATTCTTACCAAAGATAATTTTGTTAAACAGAATTGGCACGGAAGTTCAGGATGTGTTTTCTGTCATCATGATGAAACCATTAAACACCTTTTTTTTCCAGTGCCATTTTGCGAGATCTATATGGTGAGTCATTCAAGTAGCGTCTACCATGTATCCTCCGACCAGTGTGGCTAATGTCTTTGGCAATTGGCTTCACGGTATCGATCCAAGGTTTAAGTTGCTTCTTAGGGTGGGGCGCTAGCAGTTATCTGGGCGCTTTGGCTAAGTAGAAATGACAAGATTTTTAACGATAAAAAATGTTCTTTGTTGCAGGTCATCTACATATGTACATGTATTCTCCGTCCGTGGTTACCTCTTCAGCGGATGGAGAACCAAGACCTATTTACGGAGGTATGTACACTGTTGGAGGCTACGACGAGGGATACTTTCTCCCTACATGGGTAGCAGCATAGTCTACGGATAGCAGCACCACCCTCACCTTAGGCGTTATATGATTCATCGTTTCGATATGTATCTCGCCTAGTTTTTTATATGTCTTTGACTTCAGACTCTTGAACGGATGTGTGCATCCTAGTTATGCAGAGGCTGGATGTAATTGCTTCTCAAAGTAATAAAGCATCTTTTATCGATAAATAAATACGAAAAGGCACGGATCAGGCGCCCCTTTAATGCCTATGGTATGGGCACCGTCAACGAGGGGAACACAAAATCCATACACTAGACAATAGCAAGCGGTTCTCAAGTCTCAAGATATGTGTCGATGAATCGTTCCTCGCCGTCTTCGTTGGCATTCGTTGGCATTGCGATACGTACGTGTATCCGATTTCAGCTATACCTAGAGCAGAACAATTGTCAGACGCTGCTGGGCTTTCAGGTAGGACCGGGCCGGTGGGAATTTTTCACAGGAGAATGACACCTAAGTTGAAGATGAACCTCTGCCGTGTATCTCAGCTAAGATCGACGACTGACCTCAAACGGTCACCCGATTGCACCGCCTTTTTCCAGTTGACCTGTTTACTCAAGAGCCTGTCTGCATCAAGTTCCGTAAAACATAGCGAAATGAGAAGTGCCTACTAAGTAGATCGATGATAACACTTGTGCATTATTTCTCTTTTAGAGGCCTTGTTTGTTGGAGAACCTCTTTTGTAGTTTGGATGTTGTCTTTAGGTAGTTAGATTGCTGCCAACGCGATTGATTGATTGATAACCGTGGCGAGGTGTTTTTTCCTCTTCCTTTTTTGTTGTGTCCATTCCTAGGGTTTGTTTGATTGATAGGATAGAAAAAATGAAGGAATAGAAAAATGGAAGAATGCTATGACCCGCCCCATTGAATCCTATGGAAAAGAAACTTATAAAAATTGGTACAACTGGTTGGTTGACGGCACCATCGCGAAACCCCCCTTTAATACCGGTTGCAACCGGTACTAAAGATTCGGTACTAAAGGTCTCCCACCTTTAGTACCGGTTATGAACCGGTACTAAAGCTATTTCGTTTAATTTTTTTTAACCAAATTTTTTCATAATTTTTTTTATTTTTTTCACTCATTTTTTCCAGAATTTCTAGTATTTCCGTTAGTCTCTAACTACACTTAATCTCTAGTCAAATTACTTATCTGTGGTCAAACTTTCCGGTCGGTCACCCATCCTCACACTACTCCCGCACTAGCACGCTTAACTTCTGTTATCACCAGAATTTGACCGGATCAGAGGTGGGCCGCGATTAAGATGAGCTTGAAGAATATACCTGGAAGAAATACATGAATCGGCCTGGTATACAAAGTTTGGGCTAGTTTGCCCGTGTATCTGTAAATATAGTAGGATACGTGTCGGTTAGATAGAATTTGGCTCGTGCACGGTTGGGATTACTCCCACGTTAGAAAGTCTACGGACTATAAATATGTATCTAGGGTTATTGAGAAAGACAACAATCACGTTCATCACAAACCAATCTAGGCGCATCGCCAACCCCTTGTTTCGAGGGTTTCTTCCGGGTAAGCATCATGCTGCCTGCGATCTAGGCAGTACACGTTTATTCGTTGTTCATGCGTTGCTCGTGCTGAAGCCTTGTTGATGGCGAGCAACGTAGTTATCATAGATGTGTTAGGGTTAGCATTGTTTCATCGTATCATATGCTTTCGTCCATGCAACCCTTAGACGTCTAGCCGCCCTTACACCTATCTTAGGTGTAAGGGCGGCACCTCGCTTGATCATTATTTAGTAGATCCGATCTGTTATGATTGCTCCTTGTTCTTCAAGGATTAGTTTAATATCTGCATAGTTAGGCCTTGCAAACGGGTTGAAGGATCCAGTGGTACGTAGGGTGTAGTTTGCTAGCCCTAGATAAGATGTTCCGGGGATCAACTTCATGTTGGTTTTTAGGCCTTGTTTTAGGGTCGGTTTATTATCACCGTGCGTGGCTGCCAGGCTCAATCACGCGTAGGATGTTCCGATTATGTGGTGAAAACCCTAAATCGTCGTGAGGTCGTTTTAGCTTTATATTGATCAAGCGAGGACCACCATGTGATCGTATACCTCATACGAATCATGGGTGGATCGGCTCCTTGAGCCGATTCACGAGGACAACCTCGAGAGCCGATCGAGGCTCGTATTTAATGTTTACGTGTATGCCATACAGGAAACTAAGCGAAGCAAATCCATCACCTTCCCGACCAGGTATAGGTCGGGTGGCACGCCCCTGCACCAGCATCGGACGTGCGTGCCGAGTCTTTGCGGGCCGTCGCTCGAGGGACCAGGGCTAGCCGCAGTCATGGGAGCCTCCCGGCTCTACTGTGTTGCCCGTCGCTGCTCGCCGGTGGGTTTCTGACCGCAACACATTCTGGCACGCCCGGTGGGACGGTCTTCGACATCAATTGCATCGCCATCTACATCTGAGATGGCGGAAGGTACTCCAGTCACGTACGAAGATCTGACTGAGGAGCTCAAGAAGAAGTATGACGGGGTCAAAGCTATCCTCGAAGCCGACCTCATCGGCTCTTTCCAGAAGAACCCGCTCACACGGCATCAGGTGGAAAGGGTTCTCACCTGAAGGCGCGCTCGATGGAGTGGACCTGTCCGCCCCTTCAGAAGAACGCACCAGGTCTCTGCGTCAGGAGATTAATTTCATGGTAGCTCATTCGTTGCACCGCCATTCTGAGAGCCTGGTGAACACTTTGGAGCGTGTCGCTGATGGCGTGTATTTCACACGTTCGTTGGGCAACCCCAAGAGGAAGGTATGATGCGCACAGCAGCAAGTTTTCCCTCGGAAAGAAACCAAGGTTTATCGAACCGAGGAGGAGCCAAGAAGCACGTTGAAGGTTGATGGCGGCGGGATGTAGTGCGGCGCAACACCGGGGATTCCGGCGCCAACGTGGAACCTGCACAACACAACCAAACTACTTTGCCCCAACGAAACAGTGAGGTTGTCAATCTCACCGGCTTGCTGTAACAAAGGATTAACCGTATTGTGTGGAAGATGATTGTTTGCAGAAAACAGTAGAACAAGTATTGGAGTAGATTGTATTTCAGTAAAGAGAATTGGACCGGGGTCCACAGTTCACTAGAGGTGTCTCTCCCATAAGACGAACAGCATGTTGGGTGAACAAATTACAGTTGGGCAATTGACAAATAAAGAGAGCATGACAATGCACATACATATCATGATGAGTATAGTGAGATTTAATTGGGCATTACGACAAAGTACATAGACCGCCATCCAACTGCATCTATGCCTAAAAAGTCCCCCTTCAGGTTATCATCCGAACCCCCTCCAGTATTAAGTTGCAAGCAACAGACAATTGCATTAAGTATGGTGCGTAATGTAATCAACAACTACATCCTTAGACATAGCATCAATGTTTTATCCCTAGTGGCAACAGCACAACACAACCTTAGAACTTTCCGTCACTTGTCCCAGGTGTCAATGCAGGCATGAACCCACTATCGAGCATAAGTACTCCCTCTTGGAGTTACAAGCATCTACTTGGCCAAAGCATCTACTAGTAACGGAGAGCATGCAAGATCATAAACAACACATAAGCATAACTTTGATAATCAACATAACAAGTATTCTCTATTCATCGGATCCCAACAAACGCAACATATAGAATTACATATAGATGATCTTGATCATGATAGGCAGCTCACAAGATCCGACAATGATAGCACAATGGGGAGAAGACAACCATCTAGCTACTGCTATGGACCCATAATCCAGGGGTAGACTACTCACACATCACACCGGAGGCGACCATGGCGGCGTAGAGTCCTCCGGGAGATGATTCCCCTCTCCGGCAGGGTGCCGGAGGCGATCTCCTGGATCCCCCGAGATGGGATCGGCGGCGGCGGCGTCTGTGGAAGGTTTTCCGTATCGTGGTTCTCGGTGCTGGGGGTTTCGTCACGGAGGCTATTTGTAGGCGGAAGGGTAGGTCAAGAGGCGGCACGGGGGCCCCACACCCACGGGGCCGCGCGGCCAAGGGGGGCCGCGCCGCCTAGGGTGTGGCCCCCTCGTCGCCCCTCTTCGTCTCTCCTTCGGACTTCTGGAAGCTTCGTGGAAAAATAGGCCCCTGGGCTTTGATTTCGTCCAAGTCCGAGAATATTTCCTTACTAGGATTTCTGAAACCAAAAACAGCAGAAAACATCAAGCGGCACTTCGGCATCTTGTTAATAGGTTAGTTCCAGAAAATGCACGAATATGACATAAAGTGTGCATAAAACATGTAGATAACATCAATAATGTGGCATGGAACACAAGAAATTATCGATACGTTTGAGACGTATCAGCATCCCCAAGCTTAGTTCTGCTCGTCCCGAGCAGGTAAAACGATAACACAGATAATTTCTGGAGTGACATGCCATCATAATCTTGATCATACTATTTGTAAAGCATATGTAGTGAGTGCAGCGATCAAAACAATGGTAATGACATGAGTAAACAAGTGAATCATATAGCAAAGACTTTTCATGAATAGCACTTCAAGACAAGCATCAATAAGTCTTGCATAAGAGTTAACTCATAAAGCAATAATTCAAAGTAAAGGTATTGAAGCAACACAAAAGAAGATTAAGTTTCAGCGGTTGCTTTCAACTTGTATCATGTATATCTCATGGATATTGTCAACATAGAGTAATATAATAAGTGCAATAAGCGAATATGTAGGAATCAATGCACAGTTCACACAAGTGTTTGCTTCTTGAGGTGGAGAGAAATAGGTGAACTGACTCAACATTGAAAGTAAAAGAATGGTCCTCATAGAGGAAAAGCATCGATTGCTATATTTGTGCTAGAGCTTTGATTTTGAAAACATGAAACAATTTTGTCAACGGTAGTAATAAAGCATATGCATCATGTAAATTATATCTTATAAGTTGCAAGCCTCATGCATAGTGTACCAATAGTGCCCGCACCTTGTCCTAATTAGCTTGGACTACCCGGATTATCACCGCAATACATATGCTTTAACCAAGTATCACAAAGGGGTACCTCTATGCCGCTCGTACAAAGGTCTAAGGAGAAAGCTCGCATTTGGATTTCTCGCTTTTGATTATTCTCAACTTAGACATCCATACCGGGACAACATAGACAACAGATAATGGACTCCTCTTTTAATGCTTAAGCATTCAACAACAATTAATTCTTTTCTAATTAGAGATTTGAGGATATTTGTCCAAAACTGAAACTTCCACCATGGAACATGGCTTTAGTTAGCGGCCCAATGTTCTTCTCTCACAATATGCATGCTCAAACCATTCAACTCAGTGTAGATCGCCCTTACTTCAGACAAGACGAACATGCATAGCAACTCACATGAAATTCAACAATGAGTTGATGGCGTTCCCGAGTAAACATGGTTATCGCACAACAAGCAACTTAATAAGAGATAAAGTGCATAATTACATATTCAATACCACAATAGTTTTTAAGCTATTTGTCCCATGAGCTATATATTGCAAAGGTGAATGATGGAATTTTAAAGGTAGCACTCAAGCAATTTACTTCGGAATGGCGGAAAATACCATGTAGTAGGTAGGTATGGTGGACACACATGGCATAGTGGTTGGCTCAAGTATTTTGGATGCATGAGAAGTATTCCCTCTCGATACAATGGTTTAGGCTAGCAAGGCTTATTTGAAACAAACACAAGGATGAACCGGTGCAGCAAAACTCACATAAAAGACATATTGAAAACATTATAAGACTCTACACCGTCTTCCTTGTTGTTCAAACTCAATACTAGAAATTATCTAGACCTTAGAGAAACCAAATATGCAAACCAAATTTTAGCATGCTCTATGTATTTCTTCATTAATGGGTGCAAAGCATATGATGCAAGAGCTTAAACATGAGCACAACAATTGCCAAGTATCACATTATCCAAGACATTATAGCAATTACTACATGTATCATTTTCCAATTCCAACCATATAACAATTTAACGAAGAAGAAACTTCGCCATGAATACTATGAGTAGAAACCAAGGACATACTTGTCCATATGCTACAA
>NC_061514.1:35177858-35218406 GCF_022539505.1 Lolium rigidum | reverse complement strand
AACAGGTCGATTCATCGTCTCCCGCGCTTGCCGCCGCCGGAATGCAAGTTGCCGCCCCGTCCACCCCGCCGCAGCTTGGTTAGTACGCTGGCCCGTTAGATCGCGGTGTTTCTTTAGCCATGTTTTGTGTAGTTATTTGCGGATCTCATAAGCCGTTAACTTTCTTGATGTGTTGCTTCGCATGAAGTTTGTTTAAATATTGTACAAGTACAAAAGCATTATCCGGTCGCTACCATCCTGTTCATTCTACTGACACCTGTGTGCATCCACATATTTATAGCCTTATACCCATTCATTTTCTAGCAACTATTTTTGTACTGCATGCTATTGTCGCACTGCTTTTATAGTCATGCTATGGGCATTTCCAATCTGCTTGTTCTTATACCACGTCATTAGCTCACCGCTAGCCGCTAGCTGTTTTCTCGTGTCGCTATTCTCACACTCGCTTTTATAATCATGCTATGTGCATTTCCAATCCGCTTTCTATTATACCTCGTCTTTAGCTTATATAGTTATTGTTGCGTGCATGTCCGGTCTTTGTATTATCGTAGACCGACTTGTCAATGTTATTTTTCCTAGGGATTGATCATGCGAACCACTTATTAGAACATCCAACATTAACGGCGGGGACGCTAGGGAAGGTTGGAATCTGAGTTCTTGGTTGGTAATTTTGGCAGTTTACTTCCGTTATTATCTATAACCTATATGCATTGTTCCTTATGCAAGAGATTAACACTTGGAACCCTGCCATAGCAATGCCATTCATGCTTTACTATGTTTCTGCCTATTTGATATGCTTGTCTTGGAGAAGCTGCGAAGGTGATTTGAACCCGACATTTGGTCATTCTTAATGCCGGCTTACTTTATGTGGAAAACCTTGGCATTACCCTACTCTAAATCTGAATGTCTAAAATCCGTATCTCATGCAAAGCAACATCTAGTTGGTTTTAATCTGATATCTGGTAAATATTGGCTTATTCATTTGGCAGCTCAAGTTTTTTGTTATTTGAAACCAGCTGACTTGGTCTTAAATGTGATATCTAAACACGGATTAAGGACAATGGAGCAGGAGGATTAGCATTTCACTTGATGGCTGAACCTAAAATGACAGGCATGTTGACCACGACTAGTGCACGCAAGAGAAGGACCCGCAGCGAGCCGAGTATGTGCTTAGTACATGCATCTTATCTTATCTTGTGCTTATTTCTGCTACATGCTCGTTATCTGATCTCTACATTGCGTAATACATGTTTGAATAGTTAATTGTTGTAACTATGTTTGCAATGTTACTGTAATGCGCTTTTAATGAAGCAAGTCATCATTAGAAGATAGTCGCCAAAAAGGATCTCGTAGCGACCCCGTGCAACATTATGATGTAAGTTTGTGCTTAGTACAAGTTCCATACATTGTCTTATTTATGCAACTTGTTATTATCTTATATCTACATTGCATAATAAATGTTTGCATAGTTCATCGTTTAACTCTTTTTGCATTATTATCGAATGCAGTTGTGATGAAGCAATCTTCATTAGAAGTGAGGCCCACAAAAACTTCGATATTTCTTCCGATGCATCTTCTCATAGCCAGTCAACCTAGACCATTGCTTTCATCAAACAAGTAAATATCTCAAGGGCTGTACTTTATAAAAGACATGGTATTGCTGCTTTAAGATCTGTAACTGATATGTTGACAAAGAGTACACAAGATTCAATCAAGGCGATTGCCAAATGTCAACGTGTTATTGATGATGCTAATAGAAGTCCTCAATGATTCTATGTAATTTTTTTATTTGGGCACATGAATTGCCTTGTAATTTTCCTACTTGTTTTATTTGTGTATGTAATTGTGTATATCATTGATATCAGATTTTAGGCTCATGAAATTTAATGCAAGTTGACTAGTCAAACAAGTAGGGCACTACAACAGATTGGGCCGGCCCACTTACAGTAGTGTGGGACCCACTTTCATTTTGGGCTGGCCCACTTCTTTAGTAGGCCGGCCCGGTTACACGATAGTGGGATCCACATGCTTATTGGGCCGGCCCACTATCTTGTTGGGCCAGCCCATTTGCTATATGGTGGTCCCACATGGTAAATGGGCCGGCCCTTTCACCGGAAGGTGGGACCCACATGTGTTTTTGGCCCGACCCACTATCTTGTTGGGCCGGCCCACTTGCTATATGGTGGACCCCACATACTAAATGGGCCGGCCTTTTAACTGGAAAGTGGGACCCACCTGTGTTTTTGGCCCGGCCCACTATCTTGTTGGGCCGCCCACTTGCTATATGGTGGACCCCACATACTAAATGGGCCGGCCTTTTAACAGGAAGGTGGGACCCACCCGTGCTTTTGGCCCGGCCCACTATCTTGTTGGGCCGGCCCACTTGCTATATGGTGGACCCCACACACCAAATGGGCCGGCCCTTTAACGAGAAAGTGGGACCCACTCGTGTTTTTGGCCCGACCCACTATCTTGTTGGGCCGGCCCACTTGCTATATGGTGGACCCCACATACTAAATGGGCCGACCCTTTAACCGGGAAAGTGGGACCCACTCGTGTTTTTGGCCCGGCCCACTTTCTATACGGTGGACCCCACACACTAAATGGGCCGGCCCTTTAACAGAAAGTGGGACCCACGTTGAGCTCGGCCGGCCCACTTGCTTCTTGGGCCGGCCCGATGGCCGTAAGGTGGACCCCACATGTTAAATGGGCCGGCCCATTTAAGTTTTGACCGATCAACCTTAGAGGTTAGGCCCAGACCCACGTAACTAATGGACCGGCCCGACTATATAGTTGACCGGTCAAACTATGTCGACTGGCCCGGCCCGCTTAAGACGTGGCGAGGCCTCGTGTGGGCCTACCATCTACCACGGGGTTTCAGCGGGTTAACGTCGTTAACCGCCGGTTAACGCGCGTCCGCCACGTGTCGGCTTGCATGACGTCGGCGATCAACGGGCTCCGGAAACACTTGCGCAACGGTCCGATTTTCCGTGGCGGAAGGGCGCCCAAGCGCGACGGACCAAAAAACGTCGTTGGACTTTGCCTGACGCAGTTTCCACAACAGAACCCATATCGTCGGGTTAGGCCCATAGGCGACGAAAAATACCCCTTAGCGGACGATTTTGAGACGTTGTCTATCAGAACTTTTCTTGTAGTGTCATAGCATCTTTGCCAGTTCTTTAAACATTGTCCTTGCCGGACGATGATGGTATTTCAGAATTTGGAGTTATCACGTATCGAAGCTTTTGCTTGCATAATCTTGCAGTCAAGAAAGGCAAGTTCATCGCTTGCTCATGTCATTTGATTATTTGTATCAAACTATATGCAAAGTACTATACTTATCACTCATGCATTGAAAAGCAAAGTATTATTTTACAATTATGAATATGACTATGTGGTGGGCAATGGAACCATGGTATGTGTTGATATGGTGGAGGTTCCATTGCATGGGTACTACTCATCTAGGACTAAGTACCAATGCCAGTCCGGTGATTCTAGCGCCGTACATATCGCGTTATCCATAAGATCTATAATGGCTCGCGGGAAGTCAACTGTATATTTTCCCTTCTGCACGCCAACGGATTGGTAGAGCTGGCGGGGTGTTGGAGGCACTACCGTAGGTTGGGATAGCCTTTTAAATCCCCATCCATTAGTGATGATAAGCTCTACGATCTATGATGGATTGTCCGGAGTACACCGTGAGTAAAGCCGTATTATCGGGAGAAGTCTACTGGGGGTGTACGGTTGGACAAAAGGGTGGGTTTGCGGTGGTCGCGGAGAAGGCAGTGATTGGCTTGGATCTTATACTGGGCCTCACACCCAAGGAAGTGTGGACGGGGACATACTCTCGGCCGGCAACAAAGTTAAGATCTCTTGTGGGGTAAAGTAACGCACCTCCTGCGAGAGGGTATCAAGAATTGTGACTGTCACTCCTCGTTTCGGGAAGGGAACTGCAACGCGGCAGGAAAGGAACTCCACGAAGTTCTAGTCAACCTCGTGAAGACCGACGGGCATAGTTTCAGAATAAAATAAACCTTTGGAAGAAACATTTATGAAAACTTGCATTGGCCTATGACTTTCTGGTCTATGGCTGTAGCTAGTGCATGATACACATATTTCCTAATATGAACTTGCTGAGTACGCTCGTACTCATTCTATCCCATTTGAACCCCCTTCTTAGATCAAGGCACCGAAGGAGAAACTGCCGGGGGAACTCGAAGACAAAGGAGTCAACTGCAACAAGATGAAGAATCCAGTCAAAGAAGTCAATGGAGTCAACTTCTGCATCAGCTATGATGGAAACCTAGACTAGTAATAAAAGGGAACCTTTCCCTAATCCTAGCACCTAAGTAGCTAGATTTCTATAGCAAGCCAAGTAGCTCTTAAACTTGAGTTAGCAATAAGATAGACTACGAGTCGTTCTTCTGGAGCTTTATTTGAAGTTTTACCTCACTGTAAAGTAGGAGGTTGTGTTGATCTTATGTAAACAGATTGTGTATCCTTCTATAGACATACCTTGGACTCGCATATGTTTCTGTTGTACCACTCTGAGAGATGTAATATGAGTGGAACGGTGTTTCACTTGTGTTATGTCAACGACTTGTGTACTACACCATGCAGTGGTACGCTGGGTCACCACAGCTGGTATCAGAGCAAATGCTTTGACCCTAGGATTAAAACCCTTTAAAGGAGACCTATAGGTTTGGTAGTGTCTATAGGAAGTGTACTAGCTAACTCAACTATGCTAAACCAACTATTCTTTTGACTTGAGATGGGTATTCACTTGAGAATAATCCTGACACACTTGAGTCAATTCTTCTTATCTATCTTTCTTAAGTAAAATTAGTTAGTTATCTTGCTTCATTCCAAATAACTAGAACACCATTGGAGCTTAAGATAATGGGTGGTAGTAGACCACAGTTGGTATACAACACATGGTAGTCCAAAGAGAGGATACAACCATAAGGAAGATATCCTATTGGAAGATGTATACCAAGTTATGTTATAGTTAAGTAAGAGTCATTCAAAATGTCAAATGACTGATGTTAAGTAAGGGAGATAAGTTATATAAGGTAGTATATACCTATGATGAGTCAATCATGGAAGGTAAGGAAGAGTGATATGAGTGTTTAAGTCTACTTTTCATGGTAAAGTTGGTAATCATATATATATGATTCACTTGAGAGTCATGATGTGAGGGAGTAGAACATCATAAGTACGTTAACAGAAGTATGATGAGGAGTAGGATTTAAGGAATAGTTCGAGAGCTTAGGCCTTAAAATCCTAATAACTGTACCAAGTATGTTAGAACCATAGTCCTTAATTTAAAGAAGGCTTATTTAGAGCATATCACATAGAGAAATCCTAGAGTTATAGGTGGTATATTCTAAACAATCATGTGTTTAGAGTAGACATGTTAGAACTAATTGTATTATAGGAAGTAGTCCTCAATAGCACATATATATGGTATACTATTTTGTTAGTACTTCCAAAGAAAACTAGGTTAACTTCAACTATCCCAGGCCATTTTGTTTCAAGTTGTCTCATTGCAAATGTGCAATTAAGATAAATGTTGAGACAAATAGTAGAAATTCACGTATTCGTGCTAAGTATCACGACCTAAACCTATGTAATGTGGTGTTATATACTACACATCTGATCCTGATGTTTAGGGAGGTCTTACCCAACTATTATATTCAGGCCTATAAGGATGTGTATTATAAGCACAAAGCTGAATCTTCTTGGATTTTATTGGATTTTCATTGATTGACTAGATCCATACATGAAGTTTGACTTTGATATGCAAATGCATGTTGCGATATCAAGCTCTTACTTAATGTTATAGGTCTAGAGGGTAAAGGTATTCGTGCGAGGAAGTGACGAATTCTGAAGATTTTGGAAGACAAGATGAAGGTTCACTTGTAGAAGCAAGTAAAATTGTGGGAAGTAACCACAACAATCTGATGGAAGGACCAATCAAACTCACTTTTATCCTTAACCAAGGAGTACTTCAACATGAAGTACCATGAAAGTGAGAAAAATAGTGAATATGGAGCAAGTAGAAGTAGAGCCATATTCATTATGGAAGAAGGGAATGCAAGTGAAGTCACTTACAATACTATTTTCATAGTGTCAACAAGTGGTTATCTTGTAACACAAACTTTAGAAGAAGGAAAATAGACAAGTGAAGTCGCAGCTGGTATCATCAGACCGCAGCTGATATAGGATAACCATGAAGGGAAAGAATGTAAAGCGAGGTATATCTTAACTAAAGCTATGTAAGTAGCCACAACTGGTAGGTAGATATTGACAACCACAACATAGCCACAACTGGTATCCAATAAGCTACATCTGGTACTAGGTAGTCTGCAGCTGGTACCAGATAGCCACAGCCTGAACATTTCTTTACCTAAAAGAAAGGGGGATTCCACAGCTAGTATTTCACAGTCGGTATCTCGTAGCTGGTAAATTTTTTTTAATTGGAGGATTCATAATGGATACCCACAACTGAGTGGATACACCACAAAGAATTCTTCGTGAGACTCTAGAAAAGTACAAACTACAAGTTAGACCAAGACTAATCTTCTAACCTTGGAGTTTAATGATTAGAAGTAAGGAAGTTTGAAGATCATTAGTAAACTCCAAGGGGAGAGGAAGGTTGAAGGAGAAGTATTAAAATATGATTTGGAGTATGATAGACTGGAGAAAAAGGTCTGAACTGAGAGGAAGTCCGATCTTATTTTTATAAGGTTGTTGGGAAGTACCCATATAAAAGTACTCTCAGGAGATTGTCAGACCAGAAGCCGAGGTTTATATATTGAGGAAGTAAGGGTTAGACCTTAACTTGAGGGGGTAATTGTAATTACTCGAAACCAAGAGAACTTAAGTAAGCCTTAGATAATGAAATTTGGAGGAAGAAGTTATCGGAGGACAATCAAAGCCTAAGAAAACAAAAGATCGAAGGGTTTGACTATGCCAAAACTAATGATTATTAGAAAGATTCATTTCACGGAACCTAAAGAACCCAAAAGGAAGATAACTAGCTTAAAACTAGAAGCCATGATTGGATGGACTAAATGAGTCTAATCCATTCGTAGGACTAAACAACCAGGACCATGCCTATCGTAATACCTTACCAAGTACCATTACTTTCGTTATGGTAGTAAGGAAAAACAATACCCTACCTTAAATAAATCTTTTAAAATTAAGGTTTGAGTATCGCAGCTGGTAAATCGTAGTGCCATATTACACCGTTAGTTGGATTACCGCAATTGGTAGAACCAAGCTTTGAGTACCCAAATAAGAAGATGTCACCACAACCATTAGTAAAGTCCATTAACAAAATAAGATGTCCTAATCCAAGAATCTTTGGAGAGTAAGCCTATAAGCTTAGAGTGTTGGAAGAAATCATAGAAATTGAAGAAAGTATCGAGTGCTGGACATCGAAGACTCCAGGAAGGATCTGGACAAGGGATATATTCAACTATATCTAGTGTGATCACCATGGAGTTGAAGGATGGTGATCTGTTCAAGAAATTTCAACATTCCGAAACATGAGAGCGTACGAACTTCGGGACGAAGTTCAGTTTAAGGGGGAGAGGCTGTAATACCCCAGGTTTAGAGGCTATAAAATGAGAGAACACCAAAGTGTGCATTGCATTCATGCATAGAAAATCCGGGGGATTTTCGCGCTTTCAAATAAAACTTACCACAGTCACTGAAGTTTCACTTGACTTGCTGGAATTGAAGTAGATCATCAAGTCAAGCGCTATAAACTTCACTGTGATCTTTGTTAAAACCTTGTTTTGGGTAGAGATGATTTGATCTATGGATTAGATCAAATGGAATTATATTTACAACAACACATTCTTTAAGAATCAAACCCTAAGTTATTAACACTTAAAAGTTAGCAACTACCTTTGTGTGTAGTTTAATTCAATTTTAAACTCATTACCAAATAAGGTAAACCACAGGGTCTAAAGTGCATAAAAGCCACACATTCTTATTTAAATCATAACTTATTAAGTATATGGAATATCATAAAACTAAATCCATTTACATTACGAATTATAGTTCAAACTATTTGAATAAAACTAACTATGAGTATTTTGAAACTCATATGATCATGCCTAGATGAATTCAAACACCAACTATCCAAACTTGAGAAATAACCCTCAACCTTAACCTTTTGACCAATATTATAATGTAGATCCAATCAAAGATGGTATGATGACTCATCCACAATAATAAAACCATCCACATGATATTTAGTAGCAAATGCCACTTGGCTATTCCAAGACATTGAGAAGTGAGAGAAATATTAAAGAAGGATTAGTGAGGAATGAGTGGATCTTGTCTAATGCATGATCATATCTTGTAGACCTAGATGATAAGTTAAACCATATGATTACTAGATCTCATCTATCACATAAAATAATAAGTATATCACTAGTAGTTAACCCTGCACCAATCCTCATGCCTTGTGTGGAGGAGTAACCCTAGCTAGCCAATAAAACATAATCAAAGCTTATGCTTATACCCAATTCTAGCTTGTGTATTACATGAGTAATCCCAAATAAAACCCTAGACCACATTTGAATCCAAGTATCACTTGGGATCATGAAAAGAATCCTGCCATGCCTCATGCCCATTTATACTTCAATTAGTGAAGCATCACCAAAACCCTAAACCTTTCACATAGGAATCACTTCACATAAAATATTAAACCCTACCTTTCCATCCTAGTAGACCAAATGAAGTAGTGTTCTATAAATTAAACCATCATTAGCAAATGCTAAGCTAATTATAAACATAGGATCCATCTTAATTAGTTCAAGCTAAAGTTTACTAAAACCAGATTAGTGATTATAGAACTTTCTTAACCATCTTCTTAAAACCTTAGGAATAATTATCCACATAAAATCATGAACCAATTCCATACCCTATTCCATTTGTTAAACCCTAGATATTATTAAATTATATGTGAGTAATCACTATGAATGAGCACTAGCACAATAGAATATGTTCACCATGCACATGTTAGGAATTTCAATTCATCTAAATAGAATTTGTTCCTAAATTAAAAAGGAATTTAGATAAATATCTAAACCATGTCCATTTTAATTAAACCCCACAACATATCACTCCAATCAAAAATTCAATGTTTATTTAAACAACAAAATAATACAGTAAGCATTATTATCAATTTATGTTGATATTCAAATAGTTTAGAACCTGCAAAACAAAATAGAAATCAGATTTGAATTCAAATAACAAAATTCAAAACAGAAAATAAAAACAGAAAATGAAAAGGAAATAGAAGAGAGGAGGACTTACCCTGGTGGACCTCAGCACCGTAGCAGCCCAACAACCAACCCACCACCACAGCCCAGGTGCAGCCCAGCCCAAAGCCACTTACCGTTTGGGTTGCTTTAAAGATCGTGCGAGAGGAAAAATGAACCCGTCGTCTTCTCCAGGGACGACAGCGCGATGGAGGAGCTCGGCCACCTCACCGTCGACGATAAGCCTGACCCCGGACGTCGCAGACCGTCTCTGAACCTCGTACAAGTTTCTCGCGTCCGAGCTTATCCCAATCGTGCCAAGATTCGCGCCCAGATCGAGTTCATCCCCATCGCAATATCCGCACCGTCTCCGGCGACGCGCCTACGATGATGACCTAGCCGTGGTCTATAAATAGGGGTAAAAGCACCGCCGAGCACTTCTTGATCTCATCCACTCCTCCAGATCTTCTCTATCCCTCTCTAGCTCTCAATTCCATCCGTGCCAGTACGCCGGAGCCGAGGAAGAACACAGCGGTACAGGCCACCCCAGCCTCAGGCGCGTGGTCGAGGAGAAGCGCCTGGCGCCGTAGATCATTTGGGAGGAAGGAATAGTTCTGAATCTTCCTCAAGCCGACGAATTTCGCCGATCCCTTCTGCAGCATATCGCCGGTAATGGCGAATTCATCACCGTCTCCCTCGATAAGCAACATCGTCGACCTCACCATCGTGTCCAGGGTGAGACTGCGCATCCATAGACCCTTAATTTACATCTTCCCGCCGTCTGTAGCCAATTCTCGCGTTTTGGCCGGAGCTCGCCGCCGCAGAGATGCTCGCCGGAGTTGCTCCGGTGACCTATCGGTGGTGGCGTTGATGCTCACCTACTCAGTATCTTCTTGCGGTTCTAACGCGCCTCAGATCGTCGCTTATAGTGCCCTGTACCATCCTCGCCTTTGCTCGCCGGCGCTCCCTCCGGCGAGGTGACGTGGAGGTGGACCCGCTGGTCGTGTTGACTTGGTCAGCTGCCAACGAGGCAGGTGACTAGTCAGCGACCCCACCAGTCAGTGTCTCAGGCTAGGTAGCGAACCGGTATGTTTAGTATTTTCATTTAATTTCAAATTCCAGTAAAATACTGAAACTTTGCAAAATCATAGAAATTTCATTTGAACTCAGAAAAAGATAAATAATATATCAAAATGCTCACAAAAATAAACTCTATTCAAATAAAATATAAAACAAAAATGTGTGTCAAAATAAAATTTCACTTATTTTTAACCTTATTAATTATGCCATTTCATTTATTTAAAATACAATTTGAATTCAATAATTAGTGAAGTATAAAAATTAAATTTTAACTATTCAGTAACTAAGTAAAATGTTAAAATTAATTTTATTTACCATAATTGCATTAACTTAATTATTAGTGGTAATTCATAAACCCTAGTTTGCAAATTACTATTTTCTATTTTCTTTAAATAGTAATAACTCAAGAAAATATTAAAAGCCAATATTATTTTGGTAAATCAAAACTTATTTACTTAAACATATTTTGTTAACAAGTTAATTATTTTAAACCCTAATAACAATTATTAAACCCTGATTCTTAATTAAAACCTACATGATGCACTAATATCACCTAGGTAGAAACCCTAACTTGTTAATTGAATTAGTACCATTGATCACCACTCCTATATACCATACCATTAAGATCAACCTCAATCATTAAACCCTAGTAGAACCATAATGATAAACCCTAGTATCAACTTTGTGTAGCAAATCACATCACATGTTCCTATCCAACTAAACCTTACTTAGGAAATGATAAACCACTTAGCTTAGAAACTATTAGAGATTATTTGGTAAAGCAAATATGAAGTCATAGTAAACCCTAACTCATAGCAACACCTTGATAACCATCCTTTGATATGATGCTTAGGAGAAACCATAGTAATAAACCTACTAATACTTGCTACATGTAGATCACTTCTACTTAAGCACCAACCAGATCCTATTAGTAAACCCTAATAGCACTTAGCTCCTATTTAAAGTAGTTCATATTCTTATTTTAACCTGTTCTTCAAAAGTTATTCTTTTGAAGTACAAATGTCAATCAAACCTTAGAAGCCCTATCCTTCTTTGAAATACTCATTATTTCTTAAACAACATGTTCTTCAAAAGTTATTCTTTTGAAGTATAGTATAAGTAATCATCAACCATGTTTTGTAGAACTTAAAATTGACAACTGTTCTTTACATATTATTCCATCACTATTCTTATGTGTATGATTGTTATGATGCCTTATATCACTTGGTTATGATGCTAATATAACCAAACCCTAATAAGAACCTTGTTTGAGAACCATTCTAAAAGTGCAACCAACCCTAAAGAAATCTTTACAACTCATCCATCCTAAATCATCGAGATTAGGTTACACTCGGGACGATTGCATCTCATACTATGCATTATAGCATCTTTGCCAGTTCTTTAAACATTGTCCTTACCGGACGATGATGGTATTTCAGAATTTGGAGTTATCACGTATCGAAGCTTTTGCCTGCATAATCTTGCAGTCAAGAAAGGAAAGTTCATCGCTTGCTCATGTCATTTGATTATTTGTATCAAACTATATGCAAAGTACTATACTTATCACTCATGCATTGAAAAGCAAAGTATTATTTTACAATTATGAATATGACTATGTGGTGGGCAATGGAACCATGGTATGTGTTGATATGGTGGAGGTTCCATTGCATGGGTACTACTCATCTAGGACTAAGTACCAATGCCGTCCGAGTGATTCTAGCGCCGTACATATCGCGTTATCCATAAGATCTATAATGGCTCCGGGAAGTCAGCCGTATCTTTTCCCTTCTCGCACGCCAACGGATTGGTAGAGCTGGCGGGGTGTTGGAGGCACTGCCGTAGGTTGGGATAGCCTTTTAAATTCCCATCCATTAGTGATGATAAGCTCTACGATCTATGATGGATTGTCCGGAGTACACCGTGAGTAAAGCCGTATTATCGGGAGAAGTCTACTCGGGGGTGTACGGTTGGACAAAAGGGTGGGTTTGCGGGGTCGCGGAGAAGGCGGTGATTGGCTTGGATCTTATATCGGGCCTCACACCCAAGGAAGTGTGGACGGGGACATACTCTCAGCCGGCAACAAAGTTAAGATCTCTTGTGGGGTAAAGTAACGCACCTCTCGCGAGAGGGTATCAAGAATTGTGACTCATCACTCCTCGTTCCGGGAAGGAAGCTGCGAACGCGGCAGAGAAAGGAACTCCACGAAGTTCTAGTCAACCTGTGAAGACTGACGGGCATAGTTTTCAGAATAAAATAAACCTTTGGAAGAAACATTTATGAAAACTTGCATTGGCCTATGACTTTCTGGTCTATGGCTGTAGCTAGTGCATGATAAACATATTTCCTAATATGAACTTGCTGAGTACGCTCGTACTCATTCTATCCCATTTGAACCCCCTTCTTAGATCAAGGCACTGAAGGAGAAACTACCGGGGGAACTCAAAGACAAAGGAGTCAACTGCAACAAGATGAAGAATCCAGTCAAAGAAGTCAATGGAGTCAACTTCGCATCGACTATGATGGAAACCTAGACTAGTAATAAAAGGAAACTTTCCCTAATCCTAGCACCTAAGTAGCTAGATTTCTATAGCAAGCCAAGTAGCTCTTAAACTTGAGTTAGCAATAAGATAGACTACGAGTCGTTCTTCCGGAGCTTTATTTGAAGTTTTACCTCACTGTAAAGTAGCAGAGTTGTGTTGATCTTATGTAAACATGATTGTGTATCCTTCTATAGACATACCTTGGACTCGCATATGTTTCTGTTGTACCACTCTGAGAGATGTAATATGAGTGGAACGGTGTTTCACTTGTGTTATGTCAACGACTTGTGTACTACACCATGCAGTGGTACGCTGGGTCACCACAAAACCCAATCTTTAGGAAGATTAGGCCAGGCTCGTAAGCAGTCGGCCCAAGAAGTTAGATCTAGGTTTTGGTTCACGAAGGGAATTCTATTTGCCTTGCATGAAATCAGATGGGCAGGACTCTCGGTAGAACGAGGGCCAAGACAGAGAGATTTGGAAGAGAAGGATGTGGCAGTAGAATGTCTGATACCTAGAAATTAATGATAGAACGAAGCATTAATTCAGATGTTTGTTGTTAATTCTAGCATTATGTTCGGACAGCGAGGAGCGGTTAAGGATTACCTTCAAGCCGGAGACCATAGTGTTGGCATTGGATGATTCCGCCATTGGGTCCGTTGCGGGTGTGAGCTCCGCGCGATTGAGATCCGAGGTTACCGTTTGAGTAGGCAACAGAGCTGGCCTTGCTCGCGTTTTATGGCAAGGGCCGATGCGCTCGTCATCGGCTCTTGGTGTGTTGACTTACTTTAACAATCGGCAAAACTGGAGAAAGGACGGAATCGGCTTAGAGATGTTTTCTTCATTAATAAAGGTGCTTTTACAGAGAAGAGCCGATTGCTCAAGGAAGAAAGAACAAAAGCCGATTACTACTACTAGTCCTATGCTAGTAGTCCCTAATCTAAGGGCCGTTGCTGCCCTCGTCGTCGTCATCACTGCCGCCGGCGCAGCTGCTGGCGGGCTCCTCGTCGCTGCTCCCGTAGCCCTCTACGGGAGCCTCGTCCTCCTCGTCATCGTCGCTATCGTCGTCGTCCCACCAGGCGCGGAGGCGCTTCGCCGGTGGGTAACCCTCGAGGGAGTCGTCGTCGTCGTCTTCCTCCTCCTCTTCCTCGGAGGAGGTGAAGTCGTCCCAGGAGAAGCGGTCGTCCTCGCTCTCCGCCTCCTCCTCCCCGTCAATGAGGAATTGGAGGTCGTCCTCTCCGTCGGTCAAGGATTTGTCATCCTCGGACTCGGACGGAGGAATCGTGGTCCTCCTTGTCCCACGTCGTTGGGGCGAGGATGTCGTGCGCCGCCAACGAGCCCCACTCTGGCGTCGGCTCACGGAAGGGAGACGATACGTAGGAGAGGTTTGAGGAGGCAGAGGAGGAGGAGGAGGAAGAAGACATGGCTACAGAGGAAGGGGGTTTTTTACCGATGGCTAGTACGGAGCAAGAGGATGAAGGGGCGAACTGCTCAACGCGGTTAAATAATGGGGTATTGGGGAGAGTTAATGTTACAGCAGTTTCCGGGGAAGTGGTGCCAAAGAATTGTCAAATCGCGCAGAGAAGTTGAGAAGGCAAGGCATCATGATGAAGGATACTGCAGCGGTTCTACTCTGCCACGACGTGACCCTACGAAGAAAAAACAGAGTGGTTTTGAAATTATCATTTCCAAAATCAGGGGGGCATGTGTTATCACCAGAATTTGACCGGATCAGAGGTGGGCCGCGATTAAGATGGGCTTGAAGAATATACATGGAAGATATACATGAATCGGCCTTGTATACAAAGTTTGGGCTAGTTTTCCCGTGTATCTGTAAATATAGTAGGATACGTGTCTGTTAGATAGAATTTGGCTCGTGCACGGTTGGGATTATTCCCACGTTAGAAAGTCTACGGACTATAAATATGTATCTAGGGTTATTGAGAAAGACAACAATCACGTTCATCACAAACCAATCTAGGCGCATCGCCAACCCCTTGTTTCGAGGATTTCTTCCGGGTAAGCATCATGCCTGCCTAGATCGCATCTTGCGATCTAGGCAAGACACGTTTATTCGTTGTTCATGCGTTGCTCGTGGTCGAAGCCTTGTTGATGGCGAGCAACGTAGTTATCGTAGATGTGTTAGGGTTAGCATTGTTTCATCGTGTCACATGCTTTTGTCCATGCAACCCTTAGACGTCTAGCCGCCCTTACACCTATCTTAGGTGTAAGGGCGGCACCTCGCTTGATCATTGTTTAGTAAATCCGATCTGTTATGATTGCTCCTTGTTCTTCAAGGATTAGTTTAATATCTCGCATAGTTAGGCCTTGCAAACGGGTTGAAGGATCCAAGTAGCACGTAGGGTGTAGTTTGCTAGCCCTAGATAAGATGTTCCGGGATCAACTTCATGTTGGTTTTTAGGCCTTGTCTAGGGTCGGCTTATTATCACCGTGCGTGGCCGCCGAGCTCAATCACGCGTAGGATGTTCCGATTATGTGGTGAAAACCCTAAATCGTCGTAGGTCGTTTCAGCCTTTATATTGATCAAGCAGGACCACCATGTGATCGTAGACCTCATACGAACCATGGGTGGATCGGCTCCTGAGCCGATTCACAGGACAACCTCGAGAGCCGATCGAGGCTCGTATTTAATGTTTACGTGTATGCCATGCGGAAACTAAGCGAAGCAAATCCATCACCTTCCCGACCGGTATAGGTCGGGTGGCACGCCCTTGCACCAGCATCGGACGTGCGTGCCGAGGCTTTGCGGGCCGTCGCTCGAGGGACCAGGGCCAGCCGCAGTCCCGGGAGCCTCCCGGCTCTACTGTGTTGCCCGTCGTTGCTCGCCGGTGGGTTTCTGACCGCAACACTCCTACACCCGCCTCCCATACCCGCCTTGCCGCCCTACACGAGCAACGACCACCGTCGCCTCGCCTTCCCTCTAAAGCTCCTCTAATTTCGGCGGGTGCCCTCACCCCCACTACACCCACCCTTCCCTAAGTTCTCCGATGATCCCCCACCCTTCCCTAAGTTCTCCAATGAGCACCACACGCAAACCCCTAAGTTTCTCGGTCTCACCTCCGCCCATGACGTCACGCCTAGCCGCTCTTCGCTGTCTCAGGCGAGGTGGGGCCACGTGGTCGTGTTCTTCCTCCGTGGCACCTTCTTCCTTCCCCATCACCGACAAAATGGGCCAGCCCACAACGTCAGCACTGAAGGAATCGACGTATGCATTGCGCCCCTAACAGGCGCAACGAGCGGCAAATAGGGATCGCCGAATTTGCTATAGACACAAGGGAGGGGTCTTCAGTAGTCTAGGCGGCCTGTCGTGGAAAGGCTTTGGATTCAGGCCCAGCCCAACTTTCGAGTCCATTCCAGGCCAGCCCGGATTTGCGGCCATTGCTGGGAAGATCTCGGAAGCATTACCGGCGCAGGCGATTCCAGTGAGACGCCGCCGCAACGGCCGGGACGGCGGTGTTTGGCGGCGGCGCAGCGGCCCGGGATCTCGCCACCGGTAGTGGTACGTCCCGACGCCTCCCCATATTACACCGTGGCTGCATCTGCTTCCTCGGCGACGGCACCGCGCGGGTTAGTAGAAGCCGCCTTATCTGCCGGCTGCTTCTAACTCTGTGGGCACGGTCTGGCGCCGGTGTCCCTTAGATCCGCTCACCCCCGCCAATGCCGAGCTCCCCGTAGACGGGTCCTTCTCGAGGCGCTTATACGGCGTTTGTAGCCGCCAACAGCGGGCAGGAAGAGGTGGTGGTTCGAAGGAAGGTGGGCGACAGGACGAGGGCAGGACATATTTATGCAGAGTTGTTGGTGTGTAAGCTTGCAATGGATCGCGTGGTCCTTGAATTCTTTAGTTTTCCTAGTAGTATATGTGCCAACATCTACCAAGTTGGGGTCTAGGCGCCCTCCAGGACAATTCCCCCATTTACCATCTCCTTTCTAACTAAATTTTGCTACTGTTTGAGACCTAGTTGGGGTTTAACTTTCGATTTGGTTTCCTCTGGAAATGTCATAAATTTGCACATCAATTAAACTACTAAAATAAATATGTCACGAACGGAGAGACTGGCAAACTAAAAACTGACATCTATCAGAACTGGTACTATTACAAGTAGCATGCCCTGGAGTGACATATATCCATTCATGTGGCATGTAGAGTAAAAATATTGAAGGGAGTGAGGCAGAATTCATTAAGGCTTTCCCGTACAGTTTTCTTTCAAAGAAGAAAGTAATGCATCCATGTGTAACATGAAAGTTTTTACATAGTACAATACATCGTACTGGATAAATTTACATGGTGGATTTTTCTTTACCTGTTACAGACCCGTTACAATATAATGATGAAAGCAGAAAACAACATGGGAACAAACTACCGATACATAATTTAGAACTATTACAAATAAATAATCCAAACAGACAGGGGGAATCTTTGTAAGCGTAGAGATTCTCATAGCATCTGCTTTTTGGCTTCAAGTAAAGATTATACTCAATTAGTAATTATGCTCCTCACATCCTAATGCTCCCAAGAAAGTTCCTGTCCTTGTTGTCCATATTACTTGTGAGAAAATCTAGAAAGTCATTGAAGCTGCTCTCTTTGTACTTTTCGGGATTTTGTTCATCCACTAGCTCTTTGGCACAGGCGACCTTCTCATGCAGTGCAAAACCAAGGATGCTAGCTATAGAGATCCTTTCTTCATCAGGATTCAGAACAGCACGGTGCACAACAGTCTTTACTCGGCCATTACTCAGAACTTCCATGTAGTCTCCTACGTGGACATGCAATGCATGTGGAAGTTGCTGTACCACTTTCCAGCTGTTGCTGTTGCGATCAACGACCTCCAGGCCCCGACAACTTGTGAGCAAGATTGTAAGGAATCCGTAATCAGAATGTGGCGCCAGCCCTATCGCCACGTCACCTTCTGATTCTTTAGGGTAGCAATTCACTGACATTAGCTGCAATCCTTCTTCAAATTTCTCATGTTGGTAATCCTTGCCCAATCCTAGACCTTCAAGTATTGCCTCCATGAGCTGCAAAGCTACCCTCCTTACTTCAACAGCAAAATTTCCCATGTGTTCCCTGTTTTCAGTAAACAAAAATAGGGTTACACTCTTACAGACACACATATTTAGTTCTGTAGTTTGAGAATGCAAGAAGATTTTGTAAGATGGTCTTTTACCTGTAGGTTGGTGGCTTTTCTGGCCAATATTGCATCCAATCACTGAGGGGATGAGCATAATGCTTTATGAATGCCCGTGACATACTAATGCCATCCTTTGAGCTGGTGTCATATCTAACAGGCTGTCGAAGGTCGTCTGATGCAAACTCTTCCTTTATCTCACTTGGCAGTTTGAAGAAATCTAAACCTGCTTCAAAAGCACCATCCATGATAGATTGACTGATTCCATGGTTTATAACCTGCAAAAAATGGAGGAATCATCAGACTGGATACACACATGAGCTTTCTTTGTTCGCTTGCCACCTGCTAGTTAGTGTCCAACAAGGGTTCTAGGAAAAGACAGTAGCTTAAGTTCTCCTATTATGTAGTTACTTAATCAGAAGAAGAAACATTCTGACGAATTCTTTTCTTTTCTCATATGTTTTAATCATTAGTCCTTGAGAACCTTGACATTTCTTAGGTGTGAAACTTGAAGCTTGGGCATTTTTATATGCACATGAGGCACATTTTGCATCAATTGGTTTTTTTATTTCCATTAATGGAAGATCACCTTGTCAGAAAACACACCACAACAATACTGTTCGCTTCCTTCTTGTGCCTACATGGACCCAGGAACTAAAGTTGAAACCAGCCAATTAATGAGTAAGCTTTGACTTTGTTACAGGTTTACAACTTTGACCAACTGTGTTGAGTAATAATGAAGAAAATATATGCTTGTACATATGGTGCTTTCTGTTACATATTGTACATTAAATTAATGAAGAAAGATTTACAGATAAAAAGAAATTTACATAAAGCGCAATGCTTCTGGATATGTGCACATAAAGAAAAAAATAAGAATGCAACAAATATAGGAATATCTACAATTTGTGTGTACTAAAGTGAGCTTCAACCAGTAGTTTTGTCATTCCCATGAATACTACTGAAGGGTGAAATGGGTATTGAACTTCCCCGCTTCATTATATTTGTCAGTTTCCCTGCAACCAAGCAACATAAAGGAACTGTCGTCCTCCATTTGATCTAGTTTCAGACAGTCGCCATTGTCTCATACAATTATGTGTGCGGTCTTTTATACTCTCTATACACCTAATTATACATAGCTCAAACTCCTCACTTGGGGGGGGGGGGCAAAGGTGGGGAGCTCATCAAATCATGTGGTTGAGTATAGGAAAGACTGCTTCTGTTAGAATCTTCTGCATGTACTAACAAATACGACACGCCACAACTAGCTGCGTGATTAAAAGAAGGTCCTCCCAGCCCTTTTTGGAACGTTTCTGCAACGTCAAATCTAGTTTAGTTTCCTCACATTTTCCCTGTAAAGGTCAGTTTCCTTGGTCGACATTCTAGCACAGTGTGCACAAGTGGCAATGTTAACCATTGAGTCTGGACAATGAGAGAAATGACAAGGTAAAAGGAAAATGTTCTCGCGGAGCATACCTGGAAGTATCCAAGATCATGGCAAGCTTTGGTGATATCTTCTATCACGCCAGGTCGTGTCTCAGGTTGAAGAATGAGGTGACCCAGGTTGATCACCGGCATTGGCGGCGTGGTAGAGTTCATCCAACGGCAGCTGCTCCCGAGGGACACTCTTTGAGTTGTCAGACATGTTGACTGACCACCAGTGTACAGGCACCAGAGTCCAATCTTACTATCCAGAATCTGAACAGGATGAAGTGTTGTCCTATGGGATAGCATCTACTTATATAGGCAGGTCCATTCCAGGTAGCGCAGGAAACCACTGTCTGCATCCCTCTGCAGGCATACCAATACGGTATACACATTCTGATCCTTCTCACCTGGACAGTGCTCACTCCAAACGAGAGGTCAAGCCATCTATCACCATCCATTCATGCACTTGGCAATATATTTATTATTACTGGTCCAGGGGAAGCTCCTTCGCGGGTCCTACGTTGGGAATGTGCATGTCGCCTGTGTGCCGCCGCATAAGCAAATTGGAGTATCTTGACACTATCTTAACACTACGCTCCAGGCTCAGCCGGGTTTTTTCATCTACTCTTTTCCTCCTGTTATGCAACTGGGTTTTGTTTAGGGATTAGGCAACAATAATGGCAATACTGATAATATCTTATATGGACACAACTTGTTTTCTGCCAATGTTTTTGCTGCTGTCCAGACTCCAGGGTTGTGCTGATGGACGCTGGATTCCTGGTGCAAGTATGAGGGTCCGAAAAAGCTTGATTTTGGCAGTGTTCGGGATGGTGGGGTCGCTCTCGTCCACTACACTCTTTCTTCCTGCTTACGCGTTGAAGTGCAACTGGGGATTTTTCGTGTGACTGAACTACAAGCATCGTATGGGAAAAACGGCGCCAACTTGCTTCCGCTTGTGTTTCTGGTGCCTGTCCAGGAGGGGCTGATGGAGGGCACTAGAAGCTGCGGGCCGCTCTGAATCTGATTGGAAGCTTTGGTTAGCTAATTGTTTGGCGCAATGCTATTTCTGGCGCTTCTCGGAGGCTGCTCTGTTATCAATTTGTGGCTATAAACTTTGTAGTAGCAGAGACCGTGGATGTGGATGAGCCTCGTCCGTGCTTACTATCTTGCAGCAGATGTGTCCACGTCCACCATGGAACGTTCTGCCATGTTTTTCTTTTATTGGTTGTAAGGTGTTCAAGTTCCAGGATTTGGATGCTTTGGCTGGTGGTTCGTGTGAAGCCACCTGTCTTGAGACTGAAGCATATGGCGTCTGTGATGGTTTGCATTTTCTAAGTTTAAATTGCACTCCTGCACTTTTTAGCACTCGGGTAAAATGGAAGTAAACAAAACAGCTTATCCAACATAGTAGAGAAAATTGCATCACAATTTTTTCAACGCTAAATAGTAAGGTTCACAAATTCTGCATAACAACATCATCATCTCAAAATAGTAGAGAAATTAGAGCCAATGTAACTAATCTAAATTGAAAGATCAGCCAGTGAATAACTAATCTAGGGAATTCAGAACCAAACCTGCAGTTTGCTAACTTGCCTCTGCATTTTCGTCGATTCTCCTGGTCGATTGGGTTGTGATTCTCCTGGTCGATTGGGTTGTAGCGCTGGCACAAACTCTCGGTTGCCGCCTCGCCCCACGATTAGGAGTGTAAATGGATAGAATAGTTTCCGCACCGAATCGATATTAAGGTATCCATACCCAATTCTAAAGAATCTGACGAGTAAGGATATCCGATTTCGGAGTGGAGCTCCGGATACGGTATAGGATATGATATAGCAAATATCATGCGGATATAGATTATTCGAAATTTAATTAGGATAATCCGAAGATGTTAAACCGCATAATCTGAATTTTAAGACAAAAGCAAAGGCCAATCTTGCATGGTCTACCCAATTCATTTGGCGACCATGTTTGACTCTAAATTTTCGTCAATGCTCGAGTTTTAGTGCATTGTGTCTCCTTTTTCTTAACTACACAAGATTAAAAGTTTAAATCTCTCTCAAGATTCGCAAGAACTACAACCCATCTACCGATGAGAGCATACATATATCTGACTATTTTTGTTTCCGGTTCGAGTCCGTCTCATTTTCGGTTTGAATCCGCTGTCCGATATATCTGCATTCATTCTAATCCAAAACCGGTCAATATCCGTTTCAAATTCGAATCCGCAAAAAAAAAAAGAGATGGTACAAGGAAAATTCGATCCAATCCGATCGCCCCTAAGCCATGTCGCTGGATTGGTGCCACTGCCAAAGGGATTGAACCTGAACAAAACTGCTGCTGCATTTGGGCCTCGGCCAATGGCCTAGATGCTATGGGCTTGTGGAATTGGTTTGGTTGGCTCAGCTCATTGGTTGGGTGCATCTGGGCAAGACAAGAAAACGGAGCCCCTGCCACGTCGTGCATCTACCGTAGTACGTACATGCATCTCATATCTATGTAAACTGTTTTGTGCATGGATCTGTGTGTGCCCACCCATGGACGATGCTACCATCTTTTCGTCAAATTCGGGAGGCCGAAGAACCGCTGGCAGCTCGGCCCACGGTCTAGCACAAGAGTTTCGTCTAACACAACTTGATACAGGCCCGGCCCACGCCGCAGAAAAAGGGTCGCTGCCCGCCGCCGTCCACGACCAACACGGCAGAGGAGTAAAAACATGGAGGCGTCAGCCGACGCTGCGGCGGCGGCGGCGCGGACGCTGCGGTGGGCGGGCCGCGCCGGCCACCTGGGCGGCGTCCCGCGCGCCGCGGTGATCGGCGCCATCGGCACCGTCGCCAAGGCGTACATGACGCTGCTCAACACCACCACCGTCCACAACGCCGACGCCCTCCACCGCGTCGTCAACTCGCGGCCACCCGGCACGCCGCTCCTCACCGTCAGCAACCACATGTCCACGTACGTTTCCGCTCCCTCCCGCCACCCCGTGTGTATTACTCCTACTGCTTGTGGCTTCGAGCTAGATTTAGGCGGAGAGATCGGCGGTTGCTGCTTGCGCAAGTGCTTCTGATCTGTCATTGTGGCAGCACCCGGTTGCCAATCTGTGCAAATTGCGTGGGTCGGTAACCTGCAAATAGAGACCTTCTTCGATGTCATTTACTTTTAGGATTGATGCTATGCATTCAGACATTCAGTCGTGTCTGTTCATTGGGGTTTATTGGTCAACATCATGTAGTGGATTTCTATGAACCATTATCAGAACTCAGGTACTCTGCAGTTATAATTCAGAGTTTTTGGACAAACCTCATTGGTCAGCAGGCGTCCACATGTTGAGTTTCAATTTAAGTGTTGAAATTTTAGTTAAATTTCACGAAGGCGCATATTGCTCTCTCTTTTTTACATGCCACATCGACTTAGTGTAGATTGAAAATGAAATTTTCTAGAAGCTGTGTATGCAATCGACAAGACAGATCTATCTTATCTTGATGTTGTCTTAGCATTTGGTGTATTGTACACGTGCCATGGGTAGGTGCCAGATGTTACAAATTAGTGCGGCATATATTATTTTCTGTATACCGTTCTTGTGTGTCCGGAGTTTTGGTAACCTCGAGGCTATCCTGTACTTGTACTTTTTGTACAGGATAGATGACCCGTTTATGTGGGGATTCAAGGGTTTCCCTATTACAGATGCGAAGCTTGCAAGATGGGTGTTGACAGCTGAGGATATCTGCTTCAGAAATGCATTCATGTCTTACATGTTTAGAGTCGGTGAGGCTCCTTGTGCTTCTTTGTTGTATTTATATTGCGTATTATGATACTCAGTATGGTACATTGTTGCATATCATCATGTTGGCATAGTTATCTTAACGAAACATCACTTTCACTTGTTCTAACTCATGCTGTGGAGCGTGCTCCGGCGTGGATTGTAGTAAATTTCAAGATAGGAAATGTTGCTATAGTAGTGCCATTTTATTGCATCCTTTAGTTAAGCATCTGGTAACCCCATTTAATAAATAGGCCTTTTTGCTCTCACTTGTATGTTTTCATCTAAAATGCAAATACCGTCATAGTTTGGAGCTGCTAACAACTGTCATAGATATTTTATTTACCTAAGAGGTCCTGATTTATGACACTCACTATCAAGACTAGCTCTAGAAAGTTAATTAAAAAACATCAAACTTTTCCAAGCACTATGTATGCTGTTGCTTACTGTATATTTGTTCATATAGTATGCATTTACCATGAAATTGCATGTTTCTTTTTCAGTACTACTACATATCAAATGAAATGATATGATGCTTGCCTTGCTTTGTTCTAGTATAACATAAACGATGATAAACTAACATCTATGTCATCTGACCTCTAGTTCAATTGGTACTTTAGATGTTGAGTGCTTGTGTTTTTTCTTTATTCTTGCATTTTCAGGTTCTGTTGCAAGGCAGTGTCAACATAGATGTGTATCACATAATTTGATGATTTTGCTACTGAAAACTAATTGTATGCACAGGAAAATGTGTGCCGATCACAAGAGGGGCTGGAATTTATCAAGAGCATATGAATGAAGCCCTTGAAGTGCTTAGCACTGGCAGCTGGGTATGCACATATTCTTCATTTCAGTATTAGTTATTCTGTCATTAACATCTGGTGTGCTTATGTTTACAAATACTGGCCTTTATTTGATTGTAAATTTCCTCATGACACGTTCAAACAGTTGCATTCATTCCCTGAAGGAAAAGTAGCCCAAGATCACCAGCCAATCAGACGACTGAAGTGGGGAACTGCCAGTCTTATTGTCCGAGCACCTGTAACTCCAATAGTTTTGCCTATTATTCACACTGGTTTTGAAAAGGTATAATGAAATTTTTTCTATCTCTGAGATACCATCGTTTTCTTAGATTTGCACATTTCAAATCAAAAGTTGCACACAGTACTGTTAATGAAAGATGATATATTGCTACAGTGGTGTGTGCTGATCTTTTTTTTTCATATTCAATGAGTTCATTAGCATTCTCTTTGGTAAAATGAAAGTCTTCTTCGGTGTTATTTCTCTTAGATTTGCACTGCATTGATGAGGAACATTTGAAGTTAAATGTTATACATAGTACTCTTAATGAAATACTGTATGATTTATTGCTACAGTGGTGCATGTCGATCTTTCTTTTCTTATTCAATGAATTGCATGACTCCCAGCACTAGTTCATCCACATTCTCTTTGATAAAATGTAAATCTTCTTCGGTGTTATTTCTCTTAGATTTCCACTGCATTGATGAGGACATTTGAAGTTAAATGTTATACATAGTACTCTTAATTAAATACTGTACGATTTATTGCTACAGTGGTGTATGCCGATTTTTCTTTTCTTATTGAACTGCATGACTCCCAGCACTAGTTCATGCACATTCTCTTTAATAAAATGAAAATCTTCTCGGTGTTATTTCTCTTAGATTATACTGAATTGATGAGGACATTTGAAGTTAAATGTTATACGGAGTACTCTTAATGAAAGGCTGCCATGATTTTTTGCTACAGTGGCGTATGTCGATATTTCTTTTCTTATTCAGTGAATTGCATGACTCCCAGCACTAGTTCATCCACATTCTCGTTGATAAAATGAAAATCTTCTTCGTTGTTGTTTCTCTTAGATTTGCACTGGATTGATGAGGAACATTTGAAGTTAAATGTTGTACATACTACTCTTAATGAAATGTGATTTATTGCAAAAGTACTGTGTTCGGTTTTTTACTTGTTCATGAACATCTCCCTTAATGACTCCCAGCTTATTCCCTTTGATAAAACAAAGATTTCTTTTGTGCTACTTTAACATCCACCTGCTGGACTGTAGGTCATGCCAGAGAAATCATTTTTTGGGCGCCGTCCACCATTCCCCCTCTGCGGCAAGGAGATACAAATTATTGTGGGAGAGCCAGTAGAATTTGATCTGCCGAGCTTAAAGCAGGAGGCAGCAACGATACCCCAAGACACATCGTTTGAAAGGAAGGGCTGGCCGACCATCACACCCGAGGGGCTAGACGAGGCAGCGCAGAGATGGCTTTACCAGAAGATGTCGGACAAGATTCGGTCTGTGATGGAGGGGTTGAGGAAAACGATTCTGAACCAGAAGCAACATTGATCATTTTGTTCTTTCACAATAGGCCAAGGACCGAGGGCCTCCATTTTTTCTCCAGTACCTTGTTGTGTTGGTTCGGAATCAGATATAGCTCCACTAGCTAGTTTAAGATGATGCAAACACAACAGGTGCAATCAGGATGAGTAATGGTTGGACATTGCACCTTCCCAAATGTACGATAGAAGCAGTTAGGACAATTAGAGTTCAGACAACCTGACTGTCATTAATGGCCACTATATTTGCACCCAAATCATATTTATTTGAACCACCAACACTGATATTCTTGTCTTTTTGTTATGATGAGTTTTACATAACAATAAGTTGTACATGCCAGCCTATGTTGTCAATATGTTCAAAGAGATTAATATTACGGACGTGAATTTTTGGCTCTCGGGTGACCTGTTTTGATCATATTCTTCATTTCAGTATCAGTCATTCTGTCATTAACAGATGGTGTGCTTATGTTTGCAAATACTGGCCTTTATTTGATTGTAAATTTCGTCATGACATATTCAAACAGTTGCATTCATTCTCTCAAGCCCAAGATCGACAGCCAATCAGACGACTGAAGTGGGCAACTGCCAGTCTTATTGCACGAGCACCTGTCCCCAGTAGCTTTGCCTATTATTCGCACTGGTTTTGAAAAGGTATATGGAAATCTGTGTATCTCTGAGATACCATCATTTTTTTTACAGATTTGCACTGCATTGACAAGGAACATTTGAAATGAAAAGTTGCTCTGAGTGAGAGATGATATATTGCTACAGTGGTGTGTGTGTCCATCTTCCTTTTCTTATTCAGTGAGTTGCACGACTCCCAGCACTATTTCATCTGCATTCTCTTTGGTGAAATGAAAAATCTTCTTCGATGTTATTTCTCTTAGATTTGCACTGCATTGATGAGGAACATTTGAAGTTAGATGTAATACATAGTACTCTTGATGAAATATGGTTTATTGCTACAATGGTGTATTTTGGTTTTAGCTTGTTCATGAACTACATGAGCCCCAGCTCTAGTTCATCTGTATTCCGTTTGATAAACTAAGATTTCTTATCTCCGTGCTGGACTGTAGGTCATGCCAGAGAAATAATTCTTTGGGCGTCGTCCACCATTGCATCTCTGCGGCAAGCAGATACAAATTATTGTGGGAGAACCAGTAGAATTTGATCTGCCGAGCATAAAGCAGGAAGCAACAACGATACCCTAAGACACCGTTTGAAAGGAAGGGTTGGCCGACCATCAAGCCCGAGGGGCTAGACGAGGCAGCGCAGAGATGGCTTTACCAGAAGATGTCGGAGAGGATCCGGTCTGTGATGGAGGGGTTGAGGAAACCGCTTTTGAACCAGAAGCAACATTGATCATTTTGTTTTTCGCAATGGGCCGAGGACTGAGGGGCTCCATTTTTTCTCTAGTACTCCCTCCGGTCGGATTTAATCGACGCAGAGGGAGAGCTGCCCGTGCGTGTGCTTAGGCAGGTGGGCGCGTCGATTTATTAGGACCGGAGGTAGTACCTTGTTGAGTTGGCTTGGAATCGGATATAGCTCCACTAGCTCGTTTAAGATGATGCAGACACAATAGGGCAATCAGGATGAGTAATGGTTGAACATCGCACCTGCCTAAATGTACGATAGAAGCTATTTAGAGAATTATAGTTCAGACAACATGATTCTGATTTTGTTTAGCATTCATGTGTAGAATGGAAATCAACAGGCTCACCTTATATAGGAATTGACGAACAATTAAAAATCCCACAATATGTTCAATTCACCTAGCTTCACATATAAAATAAAATAAATCAACTCAAGCGAATTTACCTCTTTATGCAAAGCGGGAGCTTTACGCACCAGGCTGCCTTTTTTTTTAACTCGAGCGAATTTATGTGTGTCACTTGGGCGTTGACTCCGTCGACAGTTTAAGTAGATATGACCGGTGAGAGCTCCGCAGCTCGGCAGCTGCAATCTCGCCAGTGCAAGGGTTGGGGAGATGTATGTTGCCTCGGTCCGGCCTTCTCTGGCAAACACAATTGGATGTTGCATCTTCAATTCACCTGGCTGGCTTCAGGTATAAAACAAAGTCAACTCAAACAAGTTTATGTGTCAATGGTGGGACTCGAGTCCATGGACTGGTTGGGCCAGTGGCGAATCCAGCCCACATTGTTAGGGTGGGGCAGACCTTACTTGGGCTGGGTTTTTTTCTTTTTTTTTCCTCATTTTCTATATAAGATATATGGGCTGGGCCAAATCTTAGGGTGGGGCCAGCCCCACCCTTCCACCCTGTTGGCTCCGCCACTGGGTTGGGGTCTCGTAAGCGTGCCCCAGCTGGTAGTACCATGTCCTTGTTCGGCCGTCCTCCGTGGATAGCTCGAATGGGTACGAAGTTCCATAGGGTACGGACGGCGAGAGCTCCGCAACCGCGGCGTCGCCGGTGAAAGGATTGAGGAGGCGTACGTCGCCTCGGCCCAGACCTTTCCGGCGCACTAGGAGGAGGCCCTCGACCGATCGAAGGATGGCATGGTCAGCCAGAAGAGGAAGCCCAAGGCAGACGGAGGCTCCGGTGAAGACGTTGAAGAAGCGTTTCCTGCCGTCGTCGCCGGTGCCGAGCCCATGCCGCTCCTGCGAGATCCTCCATCGGCGCGGATGGAACCGCGGGTCGGCGATACCCTGGCCGCGCGGGCTGACGGTGCTCCACCGCCAGTGCGCGCACACGGCGCGGAAGCGCACGTAGTCCGGCAGGTCTCCGGCGGCCAGCACCCGCCAGCCGATGAGGCGGACCATGTCCGCGTGCAGGGACGTCCATCGAGACCTGTCGTCGGCAGAGGGAGTCGGAGCGATGGCCTCATGGCGCGCACGCTTCGGCGAAAGCGACATCCGTCAAAACTTGTTTTTGCCCTCGCCCGGAAAGAGGAATTTGTACTGCACAAAGATTGGACTCGGGCTCGAATCAACTTATTATCCGGGCCAGGAGTGGAGACGGAGCTGGGCTCTCAGAGCATCTCCACCTGTAGCCCTAAATAGGCACCACAGACGGGCGCCGGTACCTCCGTTTGGGGACGCTGGCACATCATCCTTCATTTGGGGGAGCTGCTCCCACACCGGCGCACCCAAACAGACGGTCGCGGTAGATTTTGAAATTTAAATACAAATTTGCAACACGATACTCATATGTAGTTCGAACAAAATTTGTACAAATTTAACACGAATTCAAACTAAAATACTAAAAATAAACATCTAGCGGTGCGGGGAGTCGAAGGCGCTGAAGTCCAGTTCGTCGCCGCTGGATGACCCGAAGGACCAGGTGTCGGCGTCGTCGCCCTCCTGCTCGTCGGCCTTCTCCTCCTTTGGCGCTGGCAGCTCGGATGGTCCGGCGAGGTCGACGTAGTTGGCGCCGTGTTCCCTGGCAGACCACACCGCCGCCAGCCGCGGGTCGATCGCGATGTGACGGTAGTCCTCGTCGACGGAGCGGCCGATGATGAAGCTCTAGGCGGGGAACTCCTCCTCGTCGCCGTCGCCACGGAGGGCCGCCTGCGCCTCGGCCTCCTTCTCCCACCATTTCTTCTTCGCCGGCGGAAGTGGTGGCGAGGCGTCCTCCTCATTGACGCGGGAGCGGTGGCTCGACCCCGTCGTTCGACGAACCGAAGCAGAGGAGACGCGCCGCGTCGCATCGCCGCGGATGACGACGCCTCCGGAAGGAGGCGCGGGCGCGGCCGAGCGCGTGCGCTCGACGGTGGACGATCCGGTGCGGGAGGTTCTGGACGCCGCGGTCCATTCCGGCGCCCTCTGCGTGGTAGGCGGCCGGCTCCCGTTGCCCGCGGACGCGTGGACGGTATCCGTACTCGTGGAGCGTGGCGTCGACGTCGCGGCCGTACCACCAGGCACAGCGGGCGATGTTGTTGAAGCGTCCGCCCGAGGGATTGTCCGTCCACGCGAGCTCGACGGCGCGCTCGCTGACGAAGCGTTGTTCCCAGGACGGGCTGTCGAGGGCATTCTACGGGAGGCTCCTCTCCTCCGGCGTCATCTCGGACCGCCGTTGCCTGACGAGGGCCCGACGTCTGTGGTCCTCGCGGAGGCGATGGCGGCACAGCGAAGCCGCCGTTGGAGACGTGCCAACAGTGCGGCAACTTGTACTGCACTGGCACGGGGATGCGGTGCCAGTACAACACGTCGGCCTCGTCGTACGACATCTGCGTTGAGCAGAGGATGCTGCCGCCGCCGTCTTGGTCGTTGTGCGCCATCGCGTTCGCGTGCGGGTGGTGGTTCGCGCGGAGGTTGAGGACGGCGGCGGCTAGGGATGGACGGCGGTGAAAAGAGAGGAGTGCGTGTTGGTGTGGTTTTAAGGAAGGCGGCGGACGCGCATTGAAAGCGTGTGGTTAAGGTATGTGGACGCCGCTTGGCCAGTCGCCGCCCTCGCCGTTTGGGTTTCCGTGTGGGAGGCCATTAACGCCGATGACCAACCTCCCCGCGTCGTTTCCGATGCGAACCGCCGCGTCCCCTCGCTTACAAGGCATCCCCACCTGCGAAAACCGTCGTTCCGAGAGGCGCCGGTGTGCCCGATTCATGCCCTTGGCTAAGGGGCCGGCACAGGGTTGTCGGCGATTCTATTGGGCTCCAAAATTGGTCGGTGTTTGGGGCGCGCTGGTGCGAGCCCATTTTCGTCCCCGGCCCCCAAATTGCTGTCGGGGCTGTCGGTGGAGATGCTCTTAGCTTTCGAGCAACTTGACCTTTCAATTTACAGGCCCTTTTTTATGCACACTTCTTTCCTTTTGTCTTTTTCTTTCGAACAAGAAAGGGTTCTAAGGTATGACTAGAAAAAGACCGAACTTCTCAAAGGTCTGATCTGTTTGCGAGCTAGGCTCTTCGTACAACACGTGGCGCTACCCGACCAAGCGACGCGCGTGGGCGCGTACCTCCCCAGGCAAGCGTAAGAGCGCGCGTACTTTCCGCGAGGGAGCGCTTGGCCTGTACTTCCGTCGAGCCATCTCCCACGTGCTTGCGCGTGTACGTGAAGTACTACCTCGTCTGTCACTCACCCACGGTGTATGTGTGCATCTCAGCAAGCGGACTTAAGATTAGCTTCAATCCTTATCATATACTAGCAAGGACAGGCGCGGCGGCACGCCGCGCCCAACCTGTAGTAAAAAAATTAAGGATGCTTTAAATCAATAGAGGTCTGATAGTAAAGGACCTAAAATTCTTTTACCATAGCATTGATCAATTGGATATATACCACTTATTTAAATGTTAGTTACCACAGTAATGAAATAAATAGATTTAAACAATATAGTACCAATGAATTTAGCTCAAATCAAGCTATGAACTGGCATACACAGATTTTCTCAGTAGTAATACATTTGCCCATTTAAGGAAAAATGTATTACTATTGAGAAAAGTTAGAATTTTTAACATAGAACATACATCTGAATGACCTTAATCTAAATTCATCACCCATAAAGAGATATACACATTGTGTAATCATTTGAAGAACATTTTGTAAATGTAAATATTAACAACTGACTTCGAATCTTCAAATTTGCACCGAGTACCATTTTTCAGGGGAATTCAAAATGATAATCTGGTACTTTAAAAAAATGCGGATATTAACAATAGACTTCTGATCTTTAAATTTGCACTAACTGCGCATTTAAGGGGAAATGGGCATTCAAGATCTAGAAAAGATCATGTTGTAGAAAGAATCCAACATAAAGCGAGGAACCAAGAAAAATAAGACATGTTGGTTAGATGAAGCCCAGGGCATTGGTAGTCACCAAAGGACCAATACTCCGATGTCACGATGTCACCTTTTCCGAGTGGATCATCGAGCTGATCCTATCTGAAATTGGCGTTAAACACACAATTTCAGAATGAGAAGTTGAGTGGACTATCTATCCTTTAATGACTGGGAGGATGCTGGGTTGCATGCTATGCTATAAAATTAACAATACAAATTCATGCATCATATTGGATTAATATTTGATATGCTATAAAGAAGATGAAGGACCAAAAACCCAGCTGTACTGATATAGGCAGCTTTGAGACATAAGCTAGGAATATATGACATCACATAGTGAAAAATAGTGGAACAATAAGATTAAAAGTAGTTTTGTTTTCTTATTATTTTCATCAGTTCACTCTAAATATTAAAATAGGGAACACAGAAAAATGGTAAGGCTATAAGCAAGCATGGTGATTCTCTGCCTATATCTATTCTCTGCAGCCTTCATTCAAAATAAACTCAGTTGTTATATAGATGCAGGTGCAAATGGTTTAAAAACAAATATATAGTTCGAGTACCAAAAATATGATGTCAAAGCTAGTGTCCTGCTTGAAATTGTTACAAATCTGATGGTAAATGTATTCTTTTCCACAATTTTTTACCCCTAGATTGGTTCGAACAAATAACTGAAATGTAGCCACATGATGTATTTAACTGCCTAAGGAGCGAAAACACTTAGGATTTTACTTCTTTGAAACAAACAGTAAACCAACATAAAAACTTCAAGGACCATTTACTTTTGCTTATTCTAACCTAGGTTGTAGCTGAAATGGTAGATTAACCCATTAGATATCCCTACAATATCCAGCTATAGATAACTGAGAAAAGTAACTTCAATGAGGAAAAGAAAATAATTTGAAAGTAGAGAACCATATCAAGAAAAGTACCATGATCATGAAGGAAAGGAAAACATCAGTAGTATTATCCATCTTTTTTAATCCTAAATTGGATTGTATCTTTCTATTAAGATGGTCATGTTCAGACATATGCAGGCAACATATCAATATACTCTCATGCTAAATTCTAGCTAGAACATCTACTGTTGATCTGTGTAGTATAAGTTGAAAACGCAAAATCACATAAATCTGAATCATACAAATTAACTGACCAAAAGATACAGTTGTACTTGGTTTACTGATCAACACATTGAGTGTAATTGGTTGACATAGGGCCTGGACTCTCAATCTTGCTCCATTTCTGCTGGGTGTCCAAGAATCCGATAGCTAGCCAATATTGCACTTGCTACAACTAATCTTACACCTATATAAAAAAGAAAAGATTTCGTTGTTCTTGCATGCAGTATGGCAAAACTCTTTCATATAATTGTTCCCTTAAGGAAGCACCCTGAAAATAAATAAGACAACTAAAAAAATATCCACCTTTACTGATGGAATTTTTCTTACCATAGAACTGCATACAGTAGTTGAGACATGTACAATATATTATAACATTTATAGTCAGCAGGTTTTTTTAAAACGTCTAAATGATGCAAGTAAAATTATCTTGTCTGTCAAAAACATGACACCAAAATGTAATGTGCTATGGCATTAACTCCGTGGTAGGGGAAAATATAATTGACTTTCCAACGAGGCAAAGAAGGCAAGACATATATATTTAACCATATGCATCCTGACATAATGGAATCTACAAAATCATTGGGTCAATAAGGAATGTTATTAAAAAAATTGCAGTAAAAGCAAGGTTAGCATAAATATTAGAACTAACAAAGAACACAGGACATATCAAAACTGAACTGGCGTTACTAAATAGTTCAATGCAATAATAACATTTAGGCAGATACCACTCTTGACAAAAATGTTATTACCTGAACGAATCTGAAAACATCTAGAGTACTCTCACTAAACTACTTGCAGTGCAAAGCCTTCCCTAACAGATCTAGTTAAATGTGTTTTTTTTTTTGCGAGTACAGTTAAATGTGTTTGACTCGCCTAAGGTAGAAATTCCTCAGCAAGATATACGCTTCAGGTTTCATCTCCATTGATATGTTTCCACCCTCCAGCACCTTGAAGAGGACCAGATCCAATCCATCATTCAGTTCTGATTTAAGGTGTATCATCCCTGGATATAAATGAAGCCCAACACAAAATCAATTAGCGGTGGAACATGTCAAGAGCAGGTTAGAATACCTAAAAATGGCCACCGGAGTACAACGTGCAACCTCGTATAAAAAGTTTCAGCAAGAAATTTGGCAGGTGCGCCAAGTAGACCATGGAACAAATCTCCTCCAGGTCACCCTCGATGACCCATTTGGGTATGCGGTATGCCAATGTAAGCAGGCGTGTCACACAACTTTGCAGCCAGAGCTAATGTAAGTGAACAGAATAATACATATAGGTGACCTGTGGCATCACGCGCACAGTTATGAAATAAAATAGATGTCAATGTGATTGGTTATGCCTTACAAACAAAGAAGAGCGACTACGACTTTTTACTATCTTACCACTGAAAAATCTTCAAAGTATAATCCTATCTGTTTGATACTCTGTATGACAATACGGCAAAGGTTGGTAGCACGAAGCTACATAATTTGAGCATCAAATATTATTCCGTATACATACGGCACTTTATAGTTCCTTATAGCTATATTTAGCGTGCACAATTACATTTGCTAGATTAGTATGACATAGTACTGAAGTACATGTTAAATAGAAACATCACAGTGAAGAAACATACCCTGAAATCAGTTTGAACACACGGTACTGAAGTGCGCTTAGGTTCTTTAACCTCTATAAGGTTGGGATTCACATGTTGTAAGAGTCAGATATTGAAAATCATATGTGGTTAAGAAAAGAAAACGCAATACATTGAAGAAGTAATAATCGATGCATTTTTTTGTTTGAACATGCTACTCTACTTACTACCATTGAACAAAGCACGCCAAACCAAATTCTAGAAATCCATACCGCTAGTGCATCAAAAACCTTAATCGAAGAACCCAGCCACCTGCAACTTATCATGGTTCTTCCCTCTAATTGCTAGCTCCTTATCTGCCTGCTGCAAGCCAAGGAGCAGCCATGAGGAGCATAAACCAACCACCCATCTAGCAATCTCATCTCAAGAGCCACCATGTGCATCGCCTCCATCGCCCATGGAGTCAACCAGTTTCGAAACTCCTGCAGTAACAAAAACAACATCAAAATCCTCCAAATTTCGGAAGATTTTTTCAGATTGCTCATAAAGAGTGTATAACCTCATCTTCTGGGTGGTGGCGGAGCAGTGTCCAGCAAGGCTGTGCTCCAAGATATGGTACCTAAGGGTGTCAAGTGGGATCCCACTTTTGTCCCACTTATAGTATAATTTGACTTTTTTAGTACAAATTTTGACATCAAAATTTGAACTACATAGTACAAAATGACATCCCACCGGGATCCCACCTTGACACCCTAATGATACCGACAGCACTGCTAGTCGTCAAGCGCCCACCAGACGGACCAATCTTGTTGGGTGCCGCTTTCCTGGTTAGGATCTGCATCGGAGTCTTGGATGGAGCTGGAGCGCCACGGTGACGGCAGTGAACCAGAGCAGGATCTGACCCACGCCACGGCCACCGGCCGCCGAGAAGCTCGAGCACTGGGAGCTCGCGGCAGAGAGAGCTTTGGCGAAGAAGACTTTGTGTCCGCCACCCGACGACCACCGCTCCATGTGGCTCCACCTAATACCACCGCCTCCTCACCCGCGCCGCCGCTCCCATGCTGCCCTGCTCCGGCAGCAAGTAGTATTCCCATCTGCTCTCGCGGCGGCACAGCTCGACCACACCGGCAACCCCTAGCCAACAGCTTGTGCCGGCCAAGCCTCGGCCGACCTCCACGTCGGCCACTATTCCTCGCCACCTCTACCTCGTCGCCCAAGCAGCACCACCTGCTGCCGCCTACCGCCGGCCTAGTGCCTGGCTTTACCGCCCCGCGCCAGACATCGGCGGCCGCCTGCAGCGCATCTCGACGCCAGGCCGTGGCGCCCATCTCTCCTTCGTCTGCTAGAAGCCAGCCGCCGCAAGCCTCGTCTGCGGCGCACGTTTGCCCTACTTGACACGGAGAGCCCAAGCCAGGTTGTTCTACTCAAGGGGGTCAGGCAGAGAAGACCCCATGTAGGTGGAGATCGGCGGAAGTACGGTGGATTAGGTGAGGAGGAGCTCCGGCAAAGGTAAGCCGGTGAATGAAGATGAAGGGGATCGAGAAAACATGGGGTGGTGGGCACTGGATTTCTCGACAACCTAGCCAGACAAAACAAACAATGGTCAAAGCGGTGCTACTATCAGAATACACATGGGCTAGTAATAGGAACTGACAGCTCTGTAAACCGTCTAGAAACCACCTCACGATAGCCCACATCGTTCCACCCACCATGTAGCTACAGCCACAATAAAGACACACCACAACAATCCATCAGGAAGAAAATTGCAATACCCTAAACTGCTAGGAAACACCAAACGGTACACAGAAAGAAAGGCAGCATGAACTAAAGAATCAGGAGACATACGTGTCAGCTTGGTGTTAATCCAAAAACAAATTCAAAATTAGGAGAAAAAAGGAGGTGGCATTTTGGCACACGCGTGCATATGCACCCATTATAGAAAATAATAAAAAATAATTTTAGAAATGTCAAAAAAAATCTGACATAAATTTTTTCTTATACATTGTGACATCCTATGTTCGTTCACAAGTTTTCGTGGAAAAATAACATTTTGTGTGGTGTGTACAAAAAAGACAAAAAAATGTCCTGTACGTAGTCGTGTTACAGCATTAAAATTTGTCTTTTTTACAGGAGAAAAATGGTTTTTCTTTTGAAAACTTGTGTACCAACATAAAATGTCTAGATATACATGTAAAAATTTAGTTTAGAATTTTTTAATACTTTAAAATGTGGATTCACATAATGGGAGCATATGCTCCTATGAGTCAAAGTGCATTTCCCGAGAAAAAAGATGTTTGTTCCCAAATAGTATAGTAGTTATAGCTAGCTAACCTACACCAAAGTACATCACACAAGTACAGTGGCGCACACGAGCGAGTACAGGGCGAGTACAGTGGCGCACACAAGTGAGTACATTCGTGCACACGAATGAGTATAGTCGCGCACACGAGCGAGTACATGTACATAAGTACAGTGACGCGCATGCTAGAAAATCTAGTTTTGAAGATCTCGACGCGAAGGTCTCAGAAGTAATAACGGTTCGTAATTTGGACTTACGGTTCTCAAGATATTTCGTTTTAAAAAGATGAATCTAGAAAGTAAAGGGAAAAGATGATGCAACGCACCCTAACCCTAACCCTAACCCCTTATGCCTTCTCTCACCTTCCTCATCCCCACATTGCTTCCCCTTGCGACACGTGGTGAGTAGTGATACGTCTCAAACGTATCTATAATTTCTTATGTTCCATGCTACTTTTATGATGATACTCACATGTTTTATACACATTATATGTCATTATTATGCATTTTCCGGCACTAACCTATTGACGAGATGCCGAAGAGCCGATTGTTGTTTTCTGCTATTTTTGGTTTCAGAAATCCTAGTAAGGAAATATTCTCGGAATTGGACGAAATCAACGCCCAGGGGCCTATTTTTCCACGAAGCTTCCAGAAGACCGGAGGAGATACGAAGTGGGGCCACGAGGTGGCGACACAACAGGGCGGCGCGGCCCAGGCCTTGGCCGCGCAGCCCTGGTGTGTGGGCCCCTCGTGACGCCCCTTGACCTGCCCTTTCGCCTACTTAAAGCCTTCGTCGCGAATACCCCAGTACCGAGAGCCACGATACGGAAAACCTTACAGAGACGCCGCCGCCGCCAATCCCATCTCGGGGGATTCAGGAGATCGCCTCCGGCACCCCGCCGGAGAGGGGAATCATCTCCCGGAGGTCTCTTCATCGCCATGATCGCCTCCGGATCGATGTGTGAGTAGTCCACCCTCGGACTATGGGTCCATAGCAGTAGCTAGATGGTTGTCTTCTCCTCATTGTGCTATCATGTTAGATCTTGTGAGCTGCCTATCATGATCAAGATCATCTATTTGTAATGCTACATGTTGTGTTTGTTGGGATCCGATGAATATTGAATACTATGTCAAGTTGATTATCAATCTATCATATATGTTGTTTATGTTCTTGCATGCTCTCCGTTGCTAGTAGAGGCTCGGCCAAGTTGATACTTGTGACTCCAAGAGGGAGTATTTATGCTCGATAGTGGGTTCATGCCTCCATTAAATCTGGGACAGTGACAGAAAGTTCTAAGGTTGTGGATGTGCTATTGCCACTAGGGATAAAACATCGATGCTTTGTCTAAGGATATTTGTGTTGATTACATTACGCACCATACTTAATGTAATTATCTGTTGTTTGCAACTTAATACTGGAAGGGGTTCCGATGATAACCTGAAGGTGGACTTTTTAGGCATAGATGCATGCTGGATAGCGGTCTACGTACTTTGTCGTAATGCCCTGATTAAATCTCATAGTACTCATCATGATATATGTATGTGCATTGTTATGCCTTCTTTATTTGTCAATTGCCAACTGTAATTTGTTCACCCAACATCTGTTTATCTTATGGGAGAGACACCACTAGTGAGCTGTGGACCCCGGTCCTATTCTTTACATCTGAAATACAATCTACCGCAATTGTTCTTTACTCGTTCTTCGCAAACAACCATCATCATCCACACTATACATCTAATCCTTTGTTTACGACAAGCCGGTGAGATTGACAACCTCATCGTTACGTTGGGGCAAAGTACTTTGATTGTGTTGTGCGGAGTTCCACATTGGCGCCGGAATCCCTGGTGTTGCGCCGCACTACACTCCGTCACCAATAACCTTCACGTGTTCCTTGACTCCTACTGGTTCGATAACCTTGGTTTCTTACTGAGGGAAAACTTGCTGCTGTACGCATCACACCTTCCTCTTGGGGTTCCCAACGGACGTGTGTCTTACACGCCATCAAGTAGGGAGACTACTTCCCAGAGATTTTCTAGCACCACATCGCGCCACTTATCGCGTGCGAAGCGAGTTGCCTTACCTTCACGAATGTTGGTATTTTTTTTAACGATTTGAGGGTTCCTAAGGACCCCGAAGCAAGGGCTGAGTCTTGTATTAAAAGGAGTGGGTGCATTTTACGTACAGTCAAAGTACTTTTAGTTGTGTTGTGTGCAGGTTTCACGTTATTCTTGATGCTGGTAGTGCGTCCTGCCACTAGTCAGCTAGCAAAACCTTCAGAAGACACACTTTTCTCCTACTGGTCGATTAAAGCTTGGTTTCTTACTGAGGGAAAACTTGCTACTGTGCTCATCATACCTTCCTCTTGGGGTTCCCCAACAGTGTGAAGTCGGCGTAACGACAAGCACCATCAACCGCCCCGTCCGCAAGGTGTTCTTCCGATTGCCGCGATGGATAGCGACGACGAGATGATGGTGTAACTGTTCACGGAGGAGCAGAACGCTGAGGTTGTTCGGCAGCAACAGTAGCAGCTGATTCTGATGAGCATGCTGGGCGTTTGTCAGCCTTTCTTCATCGGGCCTCGGCGCGGCGGCTCAAAGCCAGGCAAGAGGAGGAACATGTACCGGCATCGTCAAGCCGGCAAAATGCTACTTGACGCCGACTACTTCAACGACGACGCGACTCATTCGCCGAAGGAATTTCAGCGCCGGTTTAGGATGAACAAGGAGCTATTCTTAAAGATTATCTACGGCGTCAGAGAGTACGACAACTACTTCAAAGACAAGCAAGATTGCACGGGTTTGTAGGCCTTCACCTCAATTCAGAAGTGCAATGCTGCAATGCGCTGTCTTGCATACAGAGCTCCTCCAGATACAGCCAATGACTACCTACGGATGGCAGAGTCGACATGTACAGAGACTCTCTACAGGTTTTGCCGAGCCGTCATAGCAGTGTTTGCTAAATACTATTTGAGTGCACCAAGAGAAGATGATACAGCTCGGATCCTGCAAAAAATGCAGCAAGATGGTTTCCTGGGATGCTCGGAAGCATTGACTGTATGCATTTGGGCTGGAAGAATTGCCCTTTTGCTTGGCAGGGAATCTACAAGGGGCATACTGGTGAGTGCAGTGTCATTCTTGAGGCGGTGGCAGACCATGACCTTTGGAGTTGGCATGCATTTTTCGGCATGGCAGGAACAAACAATGATATATACGTGTTGCAGCGCTGTCCGGCGTTTGCGAGGCTAGCTGAGGGACAAGCTCCTGCCATGAAGTTTGAGGTAAACAGCCACGCATACAACAAGGGGTACTATCTAGCTGATGGTATCTACCCGACGTATGCTACATTTGTGAACACAATTCCCTCTCCAGCAAACGAGATGGAAGCTTATTTTGCAACATGCCAGGAAGTAGCACGCAAGGATGTTGAGCATGCTTTTGGGGTGCTTCAGCAGCATTTCGCCATTGTCAGGTACCCTGCTCTCACTTGGCCTGAGTCTCAGATGTGGGAGATGATGAACACATGTGTGATCATGCACAACATGATCATTGAGAGCGAGCGCGACGAACATGTGCAGGATGATCCGGTGTACGTGGATGGATTTCGATTCTGATTAACTGGCCACGCACGTCGCCTCGGCCTGGCCCTTCTCGACGCACTAGGAGAAGGCCCTCGATCGATCGAAGGATGGCGTGGTCAGTGAGAGGAGGAAGTCGAAGGCAGACGGAGGCTCCGGTGGAGATGTTGAAGAAGCGTTTCCTCTCGTCGTCGGGGCTAAGCCCATGCCCCTCCTGCAAGATCCTCCATCGGCGCGGACGGAACCGCGCGTGGTTCGGTGACTGTCGTTGCCTAATCGACGGTACCTCGGAGGAGGGATCCTCATGAGGGGGAGAAGAAGTAGGGGCCATAGGGCGGAGTGCACACGGGACGGTGGTACGCGAGTTACCCAGCTTCGGAACACCTGCACGATGACGGGGCCTACCGTCGCTTGTCCGGAATTATCCGGGCGCTTTCGCGTTGTTACAATGAGTTGTGGTTGTGCCTCTAGGGCTCCCGGGATCCGGCTTATAAAGGCGCACGGATCTAGGGTTTACATGGAGAGTCCTAGCCGGATTACGCAGACGGCCTAACTACGGTACAATATCTTGCCGTGCACGTCACGGATCCGCCTTCCATATACGTCGTCATCGGATCCGGGCTCCTCATGGGCCTCCATGGATCCGGGTTACTCCT
>NC_061514.1:35155215-35177758 GCF_022539505.1 Lolium rigidum | reverse complement strand
GCCGGATCTAGGCACTGTCGATGGTACACCTATGAAGTATACCCACAACAGTGACATAGGCATCCCCAATGGGCCTGCCGAAGATGGTACCCGAGGTTTACTGAAGGCCCACGTCCCGAAGGATAAGAAGATTCAGAAGCCCAAGATATTATTAAGGAAAGCTAGAGTTGTAATAGGAAGCATTATTTGTAATCTTGCGGGACGGGTTAGAAACCCTCCCGGACTCTGTAAACTTGTGTATCACGAATCCCTCGGCTCTGATACGTCTCCAACGTATCGATAATTTCTTGTGTTCCATGCCACATTATTGATGTTATCTACATGTTATATGCACACTTTATGTCATATTCGTGCATTTTCTGGAACTAACCCATTAACAAGATGCCGAAGTGCCAGTTCCTGTTTTCTGCTGTTTTTGGTTTCGAAATCCTAGTAACGAAATATTCTCGAATCGGACGAAATCAACGCCCGAGTTCCTATTTTACCCGGAAGCATCCGAGAACACACGAGAACCGCCGAGAGAAGGGGGGCAGGGCCACCACACCACACCCGGCGCGGCCAAGGGGGGCGCCCCCTAGGGTGTGGGCCCCCGTAAGCCCTCCTGCGCCGCCTCTCCGCCTATATAAAGCCCCTGACCTAAAAGCCTCGGGGCGTACGACGAAAACCACAGAAACCTTCCAGAGCCGCCGCCATCGCGAAGCCAAGATCTGGGGGACAGGAGTCTCTGTTCCGGCACCTGCCGGAGCGGGGAAGTGCCCCGGAAGGCTTCTCCATCGACACCGCTGCCATCTCCACCGCCATCTTCATCACCGCTGCTGCTCCCATGAGGAGGGAGTAGTTCTCCATCGAGGCTCGGGGCTGTACCGGTAGCTATGTGGTTCATCTCTCTCCTATGTGCTTCAATACAATAATCTCATGAGCTGCCTTACATGATTGAGATTCATATGATGATGCTTGTAATCTAGATGTCATTATGCTAGTCAAGTGAGTTTTACTTATGATGATCTCCGGAGACTCCTTGTCCCACGTGTGTAAAGGTGACAGTGTGTGCACCGTGTGGGTCTCTTAGGCCATATTTCACAGAATACTTACTCAATGTTGAATGGCATAGTGAGGTGCTTATTTATATCTCTTTAAGATTGCAATGTGTTTGTATCACAATTTATCTATGTGCTACTCTAGTGATGTGTTATTAAAGTAGTTTTATTCCTCCTGCACGTGTGCAAAGGTGACAGTGTGTGAACCGTGTTAGTACTTGGTTTATGCTATGATCAAGATCTCTTGTAGATTGCGAAGTTAACTATTGCTATGATAATATTGATGTGATCTATTCCTCCTACATATGCATGAAGGTGACGAGTGTGCATGCTATGCTAGTACTTGGTTTAGTCTTTTGATCTATCTTACACTAAAGGTTACTAAAATATGAGCATTATTGTGGAGCTTGTTAACTCCGGCATTGAGGGTTCGTGTAATCCTACGCAATGTGTTCATCATCCAACAAAAGTGTAGAGTATGCATTTATCTATTCTGTTATGTGATCAATGTTGAGAGTGTCCACTAGTGAAAGTCTAATCCCTAGGCCTTGTTCCTAAATACTGCTGTTGCTGCTTGTTTACTGTTTTACTGCATTACTACTGCTGCGTTACTACTGCTTGTTTACTGTCCTGGACAAAGCACTTTTCTGGTGCCGTTGCTACTACTTATTCATACCACTTGTATTTCACTATCTCTTCGCCGAACTAGTGCACCTATTAGGTGTGTTGGGGACACAAGAGACTTCTTGCTTTGTGGTTGCAGGGTTGCATGAGAGGGATATCTTTGACCTCTTCCTCCCTGAGTTCGATAAACCTTGGGTGATCCACTTAAGGGAAACTTGCTGCTGTTCTACAAACCTCTGCTCTTGGAGGCCCAACACTGTCTACAAGAATAGAAGCTCCCGTAGACATCAAGCACTTTTCAGGCGCCGTTGCCGGGAAGGAAAGGTAAAAGGCTCTCATACTACGGTCTCAGGTAAAGTATTTTTCTGGCGCCGTTGTGTGTGTGCTCAAAGCTATTTCCTTTAGATCCTGCAATTGCATCTTGTTGTTTCTTGTTTACACTAGTTTGGCATAATGTACAAGAGTGAGCTTCTTATTCTATTTCCTGATTTAAAACATGGATTGTTTGATGCGAAAATTAAAAAACCTATGAAATCTTATTTGCATGCTGGTAGTAATATTAGTATGAACGCTTCGAACACCATTGTTGATAATAATATAGAAAGTTCTAAGCTTGGGGAAGCTGGTTTTCATGATATTTTTAGTCCCCCAAGCATTGAGGAGAAAATTTTCTTTGATGATACTTTGCCTCCTATTTGTGATGATTATAATAGTGGTCTTTTGGCGCCACCTACTATGGAGAGTAAATTTTGTTGTGATTATACTATGCCTCCTACACTTGATGAGAATAATAATGATGGCTACTTTGTTGAATTTGCTCCCACTACAACTAATAAAATTGATTATGCTTATGTGAAGAGTAATAATTTTATGCATGAGACTCATGATAAGAAAGCTTTATGTGATGGTTATATTGTTGAGTTTTCTCATGACACTACTGAAAGTTATTATGAGAGAGGAAAATATGGTGGTAGAAATTTTCATGTTACTAAAACACCTCTCTATGTGCTGAAATTTTTGAAGCTACACTTGTTTTATCTTCCTATGCTTGTTACTTTGCTCTTCATGAACTTGTTTATTTACAAGATTCCCATGCATAGGAAGCATGTTAGGCTTAAATGTGTTTTGAATTTGCCTCTTGATGCTCTCTTTTGCTTCAACTACTATTTCTTGAAAAGTGCATCATTAAAACTGCTGAGCCCATCTTAATGGCTAAAAAGAAAGAACTTCTTGGGAGATAACCCATGTGTTATTTTGCTACAGTACTTTGTTTTATATTTGTGTCTTGGAAGTTGTTTACTACTGTAGCAACCTCTCCTTATCTTAGTTTTGTGTTTTGTTGTGCCAAGTAAAGTCTTTGATAGTAAAGTAAGTACTAGATTTGGATTACTGCGCAGAAACAGATTTCTTTGCTGTCACGAATCTGGGTCTAATTCTCTGTAGGTAACTCAGAAAATTATGCCAATTTACGTGAGTGATCCTCAGATATGTACGCAACTTTCATTCAATTTGAGCATTTTCATTTGAGCAAGTCTGGTGGCCTAATAAAATCCATCTTTACGAACTGTTCTGTTTTGACAGATTCTGCCTTTTATTTCGCATTGCCTCTTTTGCTATGTTGGATGAATTTCTTTGATCCATTAATGTCCAGTAGCTTTATGCAATGTCCAGAAGTGTTAAGAATGATTGTGTAACCTCTGAACATGTTAATTTTTATTGTCCACTAACCCTCTAATGAGTTGTTTCGAGTTTGGTGTGGAGGAAGTTTTCAAGGGTCAAGAGAGGAGGATGATATACTATGATCAAGGAGAGTGAAAGCTCTAAGCTTGGGGATGCCCCGGTGGTTCACCCCTGCATATTCTAAGAAGACTCAAGCGTCTAAGCTTGGGGATGCCCAAGGCATCCCCTTCTTCATCGACAACATTATCAGGTTCCTCTCTTGAAACTATATTTTTATTCGGTCACATCTTATGTGCTTTACTTGGAGCGTCTGTGTGCTTTTGTTTTTGTTTTTGTTTGAATAAATTGGATTACATCATGCTTGTGTGGGAGAGAGACACGCTCCGCTGGTTCATATGAACACATGTGTTCTTAGCTCATAATATTCATGGCGAAGTTTCCTCTTCGTTAAATTGTTATATGGTTGGAATTGGAAAATGATACATGTAGTAATTGCTATAATGTCTTGGGTAATGTGATACTTGGCAATTGTTGTGCTCATGTTTAAGCTCTTGCATCATATACTTTGCACCCATTAATGAAGAAATACGTAGAGCATGCTAAAATTTGGTTTGCATAATTGGTCTCTCTAAAGTCTAGATAATTTCTAGTATTGAGTTTTGAACAACAAGGAAGACGGTGTAGAGTCTTATAATGTTTACAATATGTCTTTTATGTGAGTTTTGCTGCACCGGTTCATCCTTGTGTTTGTTTCAAATAAGCCTTGCTAGCCTAAACCTTGTATCGAGAGGGAATACTTCTCATGCATCCAAAATACTTGAGCCAACCACTATGCCATTTGTGTCCACCATACCTACCTATACTACATGGTATTTTTCCGCCATTCCAAAGTAAATTGCTTGAGTGCTACCTTTAAAATTCCATCATTCACCTTTGCAATATATAGCTCATGGGATAAATAGTTTAAAAACTATTGTGGTATTGAATATGTAATTATGCACTTTATCTCTTATTAAGTTGCTTGTTGTGCGATAACCATGTTTATCGGGGAACGCCATCAACTCATTGTTGAATTTCATGTGAGTTGCTATGCATGTTCGTCGTGTCGGAAGTAAGGGCGATCTACACTGAGTTGAATGGTTTGAGCATGCATATTGTGAGAGAAGAACATTGGGCCGCTAACTAAAGCCATGATTCATGGTGGAAGTTTCAGTTTTGGACAAACATCCTCAAATCTCTAATGAGAAAAGAATTAATTGTTGTCAAATGCTTAAAGCATTAAAAGAGGAGTCCATTATCTGTTGTCTATGTTGTCCCGGTATGGATGTCTAAGTTGAGAATAATCAAAAGCGAGAAATCCAAATGCGAGCTTTCTCCTTAGACCTTTGTACGAGCGGCATAGAGGTACCCCTTTGTGAAACTTGGTTAAAGCATATGTATTGCGGTGATAATCCAGGTAGTCCAAGCTAATTAGGACAAGGTGCGGGCACTATTGGTACACTATGCATGAGGCTTGCAACTTATAAGATATAATTTACATGATGCATATGCTTTATTACTACCGTTGACAAAATTGTTTCATGTTTTCAAAATCAAAGCTCTAGCACAAATATAGCAATCGATGCTTTTCCTCTATGGAGGACCATTCTTTTACTTTCATTGTTGAGTCAGTTCACCTATTTCTCTCCATCTCAAGAAGCAAACACTTGTGTGAACTGTGCATTGATTCTTACATATTTGCATATTGCATTTGTTATATTGCTTTGCATTGACAATTATCCATGAGATATACATGTTACAAGTTGAAAGCAACCGCTGAAACTTAATCTTCTTTTGTGTTGCTTCAATACCTTTACTTTGAATTATTGCTTTATGAGTTAACTCTTATGCAAGACTTATTGATGCTTGTCTTGAAGTGCTATTCATGAAAAGTATTTGCTTTATGATTCAGTTGTTTACCCATGTCATATACATTGTTTTGATCGCTGCATTCACTACATATGCTTTACAAATAGTATGATCAAGTTTATGATGGCATGTCACTCCAGAAATTATCTTTGTTATCGTTTTACCTGCTCGGGACGAGCAGAACTAAGCTAGGGGATGCTGATACGTCTCCAACGTATCGATAATTTCTTGTGTTCCATGCCACATTATTGATGTTATCTACATGTTATATGCACACTTTATGTCATATTCGTGCATTTTCCGGAACTAACCCATTAACAAGATGCCGAAGTGCCAGTTCACATTTTCGCTGTTTTTGGTTTCGTAAATCCTAGTAACGAAATATTCTCGGAATCGGACGAAATCAACGCCCGGGTTCCTATTTTACCCGGAAGCATCCAGAACACACGAGAACCGCCGGAGAAGGGGGCAGGGCCACCACACCGCACCCCGGCGCGGCCAAGGGGCGCGCCCCCTAGGGTGTGGGCCCCCCGTAAGCCCTCCCGCGCCGCCTCTCCGCCTATATAAAGCCCCCGACCTAAAAACCTCGGGGCGTTCGACGAAAACCACGAAACCTTCCGGAGCCGCCGCCATCGCGAAGCCAAGATCCGGGGGACAGGAGTCTCGTTCCGGCACCCTGCCGGAGCGGGGAAGTGTCCCCGGAAGGCTTCTCCATCGACACCGCTGCCATCTCCACCGCCATCTTCATCACCGCTGCTGCTCCCATGAGGAGGGAGTAGTTCTCCATCGAGGCTCGGGGCTGTACCGGTAGCTATGTGGTTCATCTCTCTCCTATGTGCTTCAATACAATAATCTCATGAGCTGCCTTACATGATTGAGATTCATATGATGATGCTTGTAATCTAGATGTCATTATGCTAGTCAAGTGAGTTTTACTTATGATGATCTCCGGAGACTCCTTGTCCCACGTGTGTAAAGGTGACGAGTGTGTGCACCGTGTGGGTCTCTTAGGCCATATTTCACGAATACTTACTCAATGTTGAATGGCATAGTGAGGTGCTTATTTATATCTCTTTAAGATTGCAATGTGTTTGTATCACAATTTATCTATGTGCTACTCTAGTGATGTGTTATTAAAGTAGTTTTATTCCTCCACGCACGTGTGCAAAGGTGACAAGTGTGTGCACCGTGTTAGTACTTGGTTTATGCTATGATCAAGATCTCTTGTAGATTGCGAAGTTAACTATTGCTATGATAATATTGATGTGATCTATTCCTCCTACATATGCATGAAGGTGACGAGTGTGCATGCTATGCTAGTACTTGGTTTAGTCTTTTGATCTATCTTACACTAAAGGTTACTAAAATATGAGCATTATTGTGGAGCTTGTTAACTCCGGCATTGAGGGTTCGTGTAATCCTACGCAATGTGTTCATCATCCAACAAAAGTGTAGAGTATGCATTTATCTATTCTGTTATGTGATCAATGTTGAGAGTGTCCACTAGTGAAAGTCTAATCCCTAGGCCTTGTTCCTAAATACTGCCGTTGCTGCTTGTTTACTGTTTTACTGCATTACTACTGCTGCGTTACTACTGCTTGTTTACTGTCCTGGACAAAGCACTTTTCTGGTGCCGTTGCTACTACTTATTCATACCACTTGTATTTCACTATCTCTTCGCCGAACTAGTGCACCTATTAGGTGTGTTGGGGACACAAGAGACTTCTTGCTTTGTGGTTGCGGGGTTGCATGAGAGGGATATCTTTGACCTCTTCCTCCCTGAGTTCGATAAACCTTGGGTGATCCACTTAAGGGAAACTTGCTGCTGTTCTACAAACCTCTGCTCTTGGAGGCCCAACACTGTCTACAAGAATAGAAGCTCCCGTAGACATCAGGCTCCGCCTCCTATATGAGGGGGGGTCGAGGGACAAAGAGAGGATCGAATCATTGTCTCACAAACCCTAGTTTTTATATCGTCGAGTACTTTTCGGCTGAAACCTTCGAGATCTACTTGCCCTCTACATCCAACGAAACCCTAGTCTACAACTTGTAGGCATTGACAAGTTAATCCCTTGTCAATTGGCGCCGTCTGTGGGATCTAGAGGCGACAAGGAGCTGATCTCGATGGCACGTTCAAGATCGTCGACTTCGTCGGTAGCAAGCAACATCATGGACAGAGGTAAAAAGGTCGAAACTGATCTCGTTGATTTTGTTCCTCACCCGCCCTCCCGTTTGGATGCATATGCGTATCTGGAGGAGCCCATGGAGATGACGTTTGGAAAGTTCCACTTCCGCGTCGGGAAAGAAGAAGCGTATCGTCTCGAAATTCCGATCTCGTCGGGATTACCAGCGGTCGACCCCGATTTTTCAAGTTCAGCATCATCAATCGAGTCAGACGACGAGGAGATTTCATCGCCACGCTTCATCAGCACCAGGGCGAGCGAAAACTCGTCAAGATCTTCAGCGACATATCCTTCAAGTCATCTGCGGACTCCTATATAAGCGATGACTCGAGCGACACCGATAGCTTCAACTTCATCGACAAATCCATCACTGTTGGAGAGGTCCTCACCAATCTCTATGATGGTGTCACCAAACTCGACAAAATTAAAAATCCAAAGTATCATCAGATTTACGCAATTTGAGAGCCAAGCCGGGCAGAACCAGCAACGTCTGAGGCTTTCGATGATGCGGGAAATCCGTACGTCGATCCCGCAGATCTCACGCGAGGTTTGGGGACAAAATATATCGGACCAGGAACACGAGAGATGGTGTGATTTCCGCAGGCGGTGTGGGATCGAGTCGCAAGAGCTATTGATGGTACAGAACCAATGACCATTACGGCGACACCTGAGGAGCTACAAGCGTATCAATATAGACTCGCACGCACCAGGAGGGAGCTCGAGAAACAGAAAATCAAGTTGGATAGGAGGCAGGAAGCATCATCTGCGTCAAGCAGGCGAAGAGCGGAGCTAAGTCGACAATCAGGAACTTCGGGAGATAGTCACAGGGAAGCTCGAAGGAGAGCAAGATCTCGGCTGCAAAATATACCTGAAGCTGAAAGAGAGACTCTAATTCAAAACCTCGATATGTCTTTTATGTCAATCGACACGAGGGGGAATATTATTCCAAAAACACCGGAAGCAGGATACATGGCAACGCAAGCTTTCATCCTAGCGTCCAAGCCACCCCCGGAGATCCAAGAGAAGCGTTGTATAACATGGCCATGGCAGGATGTGGAGCCATGGGAGCAGCGTTCGCAGCTACACCTCCCGAAGGAACTGCAAGGCAAAATAGTCCGCGACCTACTGCAGCAGTGCAAGATCCACCGAGAGCAAGTGGAGTCAGAGATACAGCGACTCAGGCCAGGGTGGATAGAGCGCGACAAGATAGAAGGGAACATCGGCATTCACCAGAAGTTGCTGAAGAAGATATGTGTGGACTCCCGTGTTTTACACGACGGGTCCGAAAAACTCGAGTCCCATCAGGATTCAAGTTACCCGATAGTTTCAAGAAATTCGACGGCCTGCAAGATCCCGAGGATTGGCTAGTCGACTACCTCGAGACGGTAAAATTGATAGGTGGAACCAGAGCAACAGCCATGCAGAGCATTCAAATACACCTGAGCGGAGCCGCAAGATCGTGGATTAAGAAGCTTCCCCCAGGATCCATCGACAGCTGGGACAGTTTTGAGGATGTATTTGTCAAAAACTTCCGATCAACCTGCAAAAAACCAGCATCACTAGAAGAGTTGAGATCGTGTCGGCAAAAGCATGATGAATCAATGAGAAAATACATCGAAAGGTGGAACATCATCAAAAACTCGGCAGAGAATATATCTGACGAGAGAGCAATAGATGCGTTTGTGGCAGGAATTCGGCGAGGAGATTTTGTCGAAGACTTGGGGAGAACTAACCCAAGGACAGTGTCAGCATTGATGGAGATAGCAAACAGATGGGCAGACGGAGAAGATGTTGTTCATAATAAGCGACACAGGTCACCAGAGGAGGACCGTAGTCGAAACTTTCAAAATAGAAGACGATTCCCTCGACAATTCTCGAGTTATGATGCTCCTGGCCAAATATCGGCTGGATTTCGAGGAAACAATGGAGGAAACAATAGAGATGAATATCATAGAAGTAACGAGCAGCGAGGCGACAACAGAGATGACTCTCGGAATAACAGGCAAAATAGCGGGTCAAGGTTTCAGAGACCTTTCGTAACTCCCGAAGATATGATGAACGGACCATGCCAGATGCATTTTTATCTCGACAACAATGGGAGAAGGCAGTCAGGACATCTGCAGAAGGACTGCCGCAATTTTCAGGCAATGCTGCGGGTTGCAGGGATAGCCAACGCTCAAGCAACAAATAGAAACCCCCAGGGGCCCAGGAGTGAGATCCACTTGCCACCTCCTCCCGCGATCACGGATGAAAATCGACATCAGCTCAGAATAGCGGCAGCACCACACTCACCTCCATATGTTGATCCTAACTCCAATGGCGCGGTCTCGATGATTCAGAAAGCTAGGCCATCTAATAGGGCTCAGAAGGTAATCTCGCGGCAAGTGTTCATGGCAGAGAAGATGACTCCACCAACGGTTGAGTACTTAAATTGGTCAGGGCAAGACATTGGCTTCACAATAGCGGATCACCCACAGCAAGTTCCTCAACCCGGGCAATCAGCACTTATCTTACCAGCAGTAATTGCAGGATTCGACGTATCTCGAGTGTTTATAGATGGCGGCAGCAGTTTGAACCTTATGTATGCAGATACGCTAAGAAAGATGAACATCTCCCTAGCAAATTTGAAACCAACCGACACACGTTTTCATGGCATCACACCAGAGAAGCCAAGTTACCCACTGGGGAGGATCAATCTCGACGTTCAGTTTGGGACCCGAGAAAACTACACGATAGAAAGGTTGGAATTCGAAGTTGTGGATTTCCCGTCGCAATATCACGCTTTGTTGGGACGACCAGCATATGCTAGGTTTATGGCAGTTCCACATTATACATACTTATTATGGAGGTTACCTGGGCCTAAGGGACCAATCACAGTCAAAGGAAGCTTCGCGCTAGCCAATAAATGTGACAAGGATTTTCATCGACTGTCAGAAACTTTCAGGATGCAAGCAAAATACATGGCGTCGAGACTTACAACTGATTATGACGTGCTGCCAGATGTAGGGAGGCCTAACAAGGAACCAACCTTCAACACCGCAAAAGATTCCAAGGAGGTGCAGATTCACCCGACAGATCCGAAGAAAACGACGTCCATCGCGACAAACATGGACCTCGCATAGGAAAGCGCGCTCGTCGAGTTCCTCCGTGAGCACTGGAAAATCTTCGCATGTTGTCCAGCTGACATGCCAGGAGTACCCAGGGAACTTACCGAGCACCACCTAAACTTGGATCCAATAGCGAGACCAATCAAGCAACCTCTGAGGCGTTTTTCGGAGCCAAACCGCAAAGCTATGCTGTCAGTCGGCCATACCCTGGCCGCGCGGGCTGATGGTGCTCCACCGCCAGTGCGCGCACACGACACGGAAGCGGACCTAATCCGGCAGGTCACCGGCCAGCACCCGCCAGCCGATGAGCCAGACCATGTCTGCGTGCAGGGACGTCCATGGAGACATGTCGTCGGCAGAGCTACCGGCGGAGGGAGGAGCGATGTCCTCATGGCGCGCGCTTCGCCGACAGCGACATCCGTCGATCTGTTCCAGATCACGGACGCAGGTCGAAACTTGTTTTTACCCTCGCCCGTAAAGAGGGATTTGTACTTCTCAGAGATAGGAGTCGGCCTCGAATCGACTTATTATACGGGTCACGAGTGGAGACGGAGTTGGGCCCTTAGCTTTCGAGCAACTTGACCTTTCAATTTACATGCCCTTTTTTATGCACGCTTCTTTCCTTTTGTCTTTTTTTTTCGAGCAAGGGAGGGTTCCTAGGGTACGACTAGAAACAGATCGACCGACTCAAAGGTTTGATCTGTTTGCGAGCTAGGCTCTCTGTACAACACGTGGCGCTACCGACCAAGCGACGCGCATGGGTGCGTACCTCCCCAGGCGAGCGTAAGAGCGCGCGTACTATCCGTGAGGGAGCGCTTGGCCTGTACTTCCATCGAGCCAGCTCCCACGTGCTTGCGCGTGTACGTGAAGTACTACCTCGTCTGCCACTTACCCATAGTGCATGTGTGCATCTCAGTAAGCGCACTTAAGATTAGTTTCAATCCTTATCATATATAGCTAGCTAACATACAACAAAGTACATCACACAAGTATAGTGACAGACACGAGCGAGTACAGTCGCGCACACGAGCGAGTACAGTCGCGCACACGAGCGAGTACAGTCGTGCACACGAACGAGTACATGTACAGAAGTACAGTGACGCACATGAGCAACTACAGGTACAGAAGTACAGTCACGCACACGAGGAAGTACTGGTACAGAAGCACATGTACATATATCTACGCACATTTCTATTCTTGTAGATAGTGTTGAGCCTCCAAGTGCAGAGGTTTGTAGAACAGCAGCAAGTTTCCCTTAAGTGGATCACCCAAGGTTTATCGAACTCAGGGAGGTAGAGGTCAAAGATATCCCTCTCAAGCAACCCTGCAATTACGATACAAGAAGTCTCTTGTATCCCCAACACACCCAATACACTTGTCAGATGTATAGGTGCACTAGTTCAGCGAAGAGATAGTAAAATGTAAGTGATATGGATGAATATGAGTGGTAATAACAATCTGAAATAAATATGGCAGCAAGTAACATGCAGTAGAACTGATTGTAAACGGTGTTTCGATGTTTGGAAACAAGGTCTGGGGGTCATACTTTCACTAGTGGTCACTCTCAACAATGTATCATAAAGAAATATAAATATAAGCACTTCACTATGCTATTCTGAACTACTCTCTCGCTGGATAACGAACACTAATTCACCGTGTAAGGCTGCAAAAGCAAACCTCAAAGATGTATTCCCAATTACTAATAAACACCCCACACTGTACTATGAGCATTCATAGGCGGTACTAACACACCACAATTTCATAGAGACATCCAACTCAAATCATAATTCAGTGAACAAGTATTCTGTGAAATATAGCCTAAGAGACCCACACGGTGCACACACTCCACCTTTACACACGTGGGACAAGGAGTCTCCGGAGATCACATAAGTAAAATCCACTTGAATAGCATAACGATATCTAGATTACAAAGCTCGTCGTATGTATCTCAATCATGTAAGGCGGCTCATGAGATCCTTGTATTGAAGTATATGGGAGAGAGAGATAAACCACATAGCTACCGGTAGAGCCTTCAGCCTCGAGGGAGAACTACTCCCTCCTCATCATGGGAGTCAGCAACAGCGATGGAGATGGCGGTGGAGTCGATGAAGATGGCTCCGGGGGCACTTCCCCATCCCGGCAGTATGCCGGAACAGAGACTTCTGTCCCCCGAATCTTCTCTGGACGATGGCGGTCGCGATGGAACTTTTCATGGACGGAGGCTTGTATATTTAGGGTTTTTGCGTCAGGAGCTTTATATAGGCGGAGGATTTAGGTCGGTGGGGTGCCTGGTGGCCCCACACGTACCCTAGGCGCGGGCCAGGTCCAGCCCGCGCCTAGGGGTGGTTTGGGCGCCATGCTGCGCCTCTTCGACCCTCCCTTCGGACTTCGTCTTCATTTCGGTAAAATATTAACTTCGACTTTTGTTTCATCCAATTCCGAGAATATTTCCTGTACAACTTTTCTGAAATACAAAAATAGCAGAAAACAGGGAACTGACACTCTGGCATCTTGTGAATAGGTTAGTGCCAGAAATCATGTAAAAGTGAACGAAGTGTAAGCAAAACATATATGAATTGGTGTAAAACAAGCATGTAGCATCACAAATTATAGATACGTTTGAGACGTATCAGCATCCCCAATCTTAACTCCTGCTCGTCCTCGAGTAGGTAAGTGATAACAAAGATAATTTTTGAGGTGACATAAAGCCAACACAATCTTGATCAAGCTGTGTAAAGCATAGTGAGCTGGGATCAAAGTACTCTAACATAGGCATGATATATATAATTCAGTCGAACTTAGCAACTATGTTATTTATAACATGAAGAGTAACTCAAACAAAAAATCATGAATAATAGTGCATTGAAAGGGGAAGCGCTGCCCCGAGGAACACCACCGCCTCCGAGACGAGGCCGCAACGCGTCGGGAGTGGACACAGCCAACAAGCGCAAGGAGGAGCACACGTCGGGGGCGCCGCCGCCACGGAGAAGGCGGCCGCCACCCGTTGGGAATCAAGCGGATAGGTCGCCGTCAACAAGCAAATGGTGGTTCACGCACCGATTTCGGCGGCCTGCTTGCCTGACTTTTTGCTCTCCTTTTTTTTCGAAATGGGGGCATACCCGAGCCTCTGCATCAATCGATGCACACGGCCTTTTCATTTATTAAAATTCTAGAATTCAAAAGTTTACATTGTGAATCAAAGAAGGTTGAGACATGTGTCAACCTCCGAAAGCAAAAGCAACATATAGCTATCCATCATGTAGCCTACTAGTATGACGCCACCCAGTAGCCCGAAAAAAGAAGTCCTGAGTAACCGTTAGCAAACGGTTGCATCCAGTATCCATAACCTCCCGCTGGTCCTCCGGGAGCAGGTACGCCCATTGTTGAATCCAGTGTGTAGCTCTGCGAATAACCTGCGAAAAATTTGTACCCTTCTGTTTGTTAAAAATCAGATCATTTCTGGTGGTCCAAATAGACCAACACAAAGCCGAGACACCAATCCGTATTCTGACTTTATCTTTCTTTTCAACACCATTTAGCCAATTACCAAACATATTAGTAATATTTGCAGGAGGTGGTATATTATATGTAAAATAAATCATACGCCAGATTATTTGGGCAAAAGGGCAAGAAAGAAACAAGTGTTGTACAGTTTCTATAGAATCACAGAAGCAACATTTTGTACATCCCTTCCAATTCCTCTTAGCAAGATTATCTTTAGTTAGCAACACTTTGCTGTTTAAAAACCACATAAAAACTTTGATCTTTAGAGGAATTTTCAACTTCCACAAATACCGATATAAGAACCTAGTATGCCCGTTCATGAGGTCAAGGTACATGGATTTGACTGTAGAAGTTCCGGACAATAATAGTTTCATGAGGTCAAGGTTGTGGCGCCAGAAATTATAGATCGGCGCCAGAACATAAGACTTTTTGCTCTCCTATATCTTAATTTGTCGTAATTTTATCCCTTGATTTGATACTCATTGATTTTTCTGCGTGTGTACTACTTTTTGTGAGTGGTCTGGGAGTTGCATGTTCTCCAATATCTGGAGGATAACTGAATCATCACATTTTTTCAACCCAATTTCAGTTTGTGCCTCATGTCACTAGCTGCTAGTAAATATTCTGGTAGTCACACTTTTCGCTATGCGCGCTGCTCTTAAAAGTTAAGATGCAGATCTCTTGCAAAAGTATTGTGGAGTAAAGCACTAGTAAGTACTATACTAGTCACTAGCACGTCGTGCAGTGTCTGGCCAGGGCTAGGTCTGACATGCATGTGATAGCTACCACACTCAGTAGACGATTCACACGCGTGCTTCTCGGGATGGTAATCTGTCGGTTCAACCACACATTTTCCACCACGCGCTGGGTTATCATCTCACGGACAATTAATACTGTTGGACACGTGTCAATCTGTTACCGAGTGCTCATGTATACATGTGATCACCAGGCTTCATTCGAACAAGTTTTATAAATCTTTCAAAAAGTATAGTACTTATTAGCTTTGAGCTCTCATTGCCCTATCATAAGCATCTTGAATGGTTAAACTTAATGTGAGTCAAAAATGAGCTATATGCTTGCAAATCACAAGTTGAAAATCTCATGCCCCTTGAATACGTGTACCTAAACCTCATGCTACTCAACTTAGGTCCCGAATAAGTTCTTGTCATTGTAAGTATATATGTGTATCATTGAGAACCGCCAACGGGAACCTCTTGCCCGATGATATGGAGGTACTCTTGTGGAGCAATCCCATGCCAAAATGACAAGACAAACAGACAGTGAGCACCTCAGCAATTTTTATTTACTATGAGTATATCTTTTTATTGCAAATGCTTCATAGAATGCTCACTATGGTTCGCTGTAAATTTCCACCATGAATGATGCATGGCTTAGATTAGCGGCCCAGGCGTTTTCCTAACTCATATACAAACTTCATGGAATTATAAGTTTCTATTTTATTTCGCATCGCTAGGCATCCATAAACAAAAGAACATGACATCAGCTAAATATAAGTGCAATGCTGAAAGTGTTACCCATGAAAGCATGGTTCTACTAACTCCCAACTCGCAATTTGCAAACACATAAACTTCATAAGATAGGCACAATGGTCAAATTTATTAAGTACACGAAATTAAATGTGCCATCAAGTTCGTGAGAGCTTTACTGGCTAATTTTCTCATGCCAAAATTTAATTTGGAAGATAAAAACATGATGAATTACTTGGAATATCATTAATGCTACTAGAAAGATATGGTGAACACAATTGGCAAACTTTGTTCATGGTGGTTGGATGCACGAGTAGAAATCATACTCAGCACAGGTGAAGGCTAGCAAAAGACTGGGAACGACCAACTAAGAGAGCAATAATGGTCATAATCATGCATAGCGACAAAACATTATCAATCAAAGCATAAAATGATATTACAAGTCAAAAACTAAATAATCACAGAGGCTTTTGTTGACTGGTCATGATAGAAACAACACATGATTCTTTCAATGGCACATTATGCACTCTCAGCTATTTGAAATAAGTCATGCTACAACAATAAATACTAAGCATATGACAATAATAACATCTAACATGACATACCAAAGTCTATGCTAGAGTCTAGACAAGCTTCCTTTTGCATCACTATAGTCATAAAATATTTTACTCGTATCCAACATCAATCAACTTATTTAAAATAACTCTCCGAGATGAAATACATTATGGACCAGAGAGATAATCATACATAAGTAAATAAAACTAATCAAGCTATGAACAAAATAAGAATAGAAAACTAAGAGCTAAACACAGTACTAGAAAACTAGAACACTTGCAGAACAATAAGAGTGAAAACTAGAGTGTTCTATGCAATGAAAATAGAGCATGTCTCTCTCCCACACAAGAATGCTAGGATGCAACCATATGCTATAGCAAACAAAAATAAACTAAACTAAAAACAAAAATAAAGACGCTCCAAGAACAACACATAGTATATGAAGCAATAAAAATATAGTGTCTTGACAGATGACCTGCTACTTTATTGATGAAGAAGGGGATGCCTTGGACATCCCCAAGCTTTGACGCTTGTACATCGTAAATATTTCTTGGGGTGCAGGGGCATACCCAAGCTTGAGCTTTTTTTCCATTCTTCATCTCATCACATCACTCTTCCCTCTCTACACTTGAAAACTTCATTCATACATAACTTCACACAATTCTTTATTAGCAGCATTAGTACAATCAAAATAAAAAAATCCACTTAGGTTCAGTGATAACATATATCTGCTGTAGCAACCTTTCAAAAAGCTTTTTGATCAAAAGAACTAAAAAAGAAAGAGATTTAAGAAGCGAATGCAAATGCAAATAGTGCAGAATCTGTCAAAACAGAACAGCAGGTAAAAATCGATTTTTTCGAAAATCCTCTGTTGCTCATCTTGAAAAGTGGTCAACTAACGAAAGTTAAATAATAACCCAGGGCATATGCATAAAAATGGTAGATTAAAATTCCGCTCTGGCTATTTTTACGAATATTTATGGTAACAACACAGAATCTGTTTCTGGACAGTAATTTCCCCAAATCTCACTTACTTCCCATTAGTGGCTATTCTTGGCACAAAAACGAATTAAAAATGATAAAGAGAGGTTATTACATAGGTAATAACTTCCAAGACTCAACAAAAGAAAAAATACAGAAATAAAATATGGGTTATCTCCCAAGAGTGCTTTTTTCAATGCCTTTCAGCTAGGCTCAGTAATTTGAGAAGATGCTCACATAAGAAATATGAATTGAAGTAAAAGAGAGCATCAAGGAGAAAATATGAAACTCATTTAAGTCTAACCCACTTCCTATGCATTGGAATCTTGTAAGAAAATAAATCAAAGAGGCACATAGTAACAAGCATAGGAAAGCAAAATAAGTGCAACTTCAAAATTTTCAGCATATAGAGAGGTGTTTTAGTAACATGAAAACTTCTACAACCATATTTTTCTCTCGCATAATAACTTTCAGTAGCATCATTATTAAACTCAACAATATAACTATCACATAAAACATTCTTATCATGGGTCACATGCATTAAATTATTACTCCCCACATAACCACAGTCATTCTTTCTAATTGTAGTGGGAGCAAATTCAACAAAATAGCTATCATTATTATTCTCATCACCATAATCATCAAATATAGGAGGCATATTATAATAATAATTACTTTTCTCCTCAACAGTAAGTGGAGTGAAAATAACATAATCATCATTGTAATCAATCCGCGGTGATATACAATGTGGACAAGACGGGTTGCCGCAAATACTTGGGTTGGTGATTCCTCATCTCGTCCTAGGACAAGACGAGTTCAAAAGAACCAAGGAATTGCACATTGTCGTGTACATGGGGGTTTAGGTGGTAGATTGGTCTCACCGGGAAGAGTAGAGGTTCATACATGAATCAAGAGACCATGAGAGGGAGGGTCTTAGGGTTTAGTCAAGAAAGAGGGTTCATATTGATAGATTGGCGTCTTCACTACATGATGCCACGACTCGCTTATCCCCAATCCATCTCTTGTAATCATTGTGTAGTGAAGTAATTTCCTTAAGCAATTAAAGGTTGGGGAATTTTAAATAAACTATCCAGTTTCATCTGAACCTTTTACCCCCTGCACACCAGCGACACCGCACAGCTCTCCAAGGCTTGAATTTCTTGTTTCTTTTGAAAATGGCTAAACTCAAATTCTCAAATCCCGCTCTTGGTTGCACGGCAGGCTCAAGGCAAATTTAAAAACATGAAATGGAGGAGTAATAATTAGTTATAGTGCGAGCGTTGTCATAGAAATGTATAAACTTTTCGTCGAGGCTGATTGGACTGCAAGAAAAATCATATAAAGAAATCCTATGGTCTCAATTCCTGCAAACTAAACATATTCTAGAGTAAAAAAATAGTATGTATAATAAACAAAATCTTATAAAGCCTCCATGAAATTCCTTCTAAATGTGCAAGCGGCGTGGGTTTGGAGTTCTACATAATTTTTCTGGAAACTCACAACCTGTGCCTCACCGACAACTTGGCCCCACCCTGCAGCCAGAGTATGTCTATCTATTTTTTCTTTCTCTGGGAACTAGCATAGTGGCCCTCGCAAATGCGAGGGCATCAGTTCGAGAAATACATTCATAGTTGCTTAGATATTTGCAATATGTCACTATAAAAATATGGTCCCTTCCATAGATGGATGCAATAACAAAGGGAGTGTGTGTGCCCTTTGTGTTAGGAAACGTTTTTGTTTACTACTTTCATTACAAAATACACAATGTTTTAGTTAATGTTACATCATAAAGGTGTCACTTTGATTATGTTTTAATAATTAATAAACTGAATTGTGGATAACAATTGAATAAAAGATCTAAAGTTTATGATATTTAGTCATTGAGGGCCACTTGGAGTAGAAGATATGGAGGTGTTTGTCTGAGTGACTGGAGTAAGTAAATTGATCAAGCAAGTGCAAAACTTCCTCATCGTGAGTCAAGATGACCATATCACGCCTAGCTGCGAGGCTATAGTGAAGGCATATACAATTTATATTTACTTGAGTCAAACAAAAATATTTTTTTACTTTCTTAATTACAAAATACACAATGTTTTAGTTATTGCTACATCATAAAGGTGTCCCTTTGACCTTCTTTTTCATATGATTATGTTTTAATAATTAATAAACTGAATTGTGGAAAACAATTGAATAAAAGATCTAAAGTTGTTGATATTTACTCATTGAGGGCCACTTAGAGTAGAATATATGGAGGTGTATGTCCGAGTGCTTGGAATAATTAAATTTCTTAGGCAAGTGCAAAACCTACTGATCGTCAGTCACGCCTAGGTACAAAGCTCTAGTGAAGACATATAGAATTTATATTTACTCGAGTCGAAACAAAATATTTTTTATGTTAAGAGACATGGATTAGGTTGCCATAGCGTCTAAAATCGACAAAAGGTGCTATCATTTCCAATTTTGTTTTTCTTCGAAGGAAAATATACCTCTAGGTAATGTTATTTGGTTTTGGGAAATACCGGCCATATATCATCCGAGATTTATCAAAACCATTTTAAAGATTTGTTCATAATTTGTTCATAATTATTAAAATTGAGAAAATTATTTTAAATCTGGTAAATTTTGTTTGATAATATTTTTTCTGGGTGGTAACCGGAAAACACGGTTTCTGCCGAGATGCTGGAAATACCAATCTAGAAGAAAAAACCCCTGCTCATGTTTTCCTGGGTGGTAACCGGAAAACGCAGTTTCTGCCGAGATACTGGAAATACCAATCGAGAAGAAAAAACCCCTCCTTATGTCTCTACAAAATTGTTTTTGAGCCAACGTATAGGAATAGTAGTCTTTGTGTATTGTAATATGCGAGTGCAGACCTCCCGCACAGTTGCATGCAACCATCTCACTATCCTAAGAACTAATAATTTGTTTTAACGGATATAGCTAGTGTCATTTTTGTAGACGGACGTGGCCCTATTTTCTTTTAGGACGCTGCTACCCGGTGCTATAGCACCGGTTAGTCTACCGCAGTGCTCTATCCAAATTAGGAAATAAAATAGTCCAACATTCCGGTCTTCTAAAAATGGAAAGTCCTAATTATGCACGTCTTCTGCTACCGCCCCAGATCTGCACCGAAACGCTGAGAATGCATTCTCATTCCTCGACTCCGTGCCGAGTTCATGACGGAAAAAATCCGAGCTCTTGATCGTGTATAAATCACACAAATAAAACAGAGTAAATTCCTTAAGTTCAGAACAAATATTGGAATGTAAGAAATTAGAGTTTAACTACAGCAAATTACATCTCAGAAAATATTCTATTATTTCTGATTCTAATTGAAGATGTAAAAAAGGCAGCGTGGATGTAGAAAAAAGATCTGAAGAACCTACTGTTGTTACATATAAATCTGGGGGAAAGTACTATTTCCAGGTCACGGATGTAGAAAAAGGGAAAAAAAATCCACCGTTGTCATCACTCTAGATGTAAAAACAGATCTCTGAATGTAAAAAGAAGATCAAAAATACATATAGCTCCAAAAAAGAAATACATCCCAGAAAATAATAGTGGTTGTAATTTCAATCGGGGATGTACAAAATTGAAAAAATACCAGAGATGGGATGTAGAAAAAAGAAGAAACTACACAGATGCACCAAGACAATACATCGAGATGAGCCCTCGATGAATCCACCTGCTGGACCATGGGAGAGGTCCAATGGGCGCACGGTGGAGGCGAGGCCCTTCCCGGCGGCGAATGGAAACGGGGGGCCCTGAGTGGGCATCCTCCCGGTGGCGCGCCATGGAGGTGGGGGACCCTGCAGCGCGCGGTTGGGCGAGACCCTTCCCGGCGCCGCGCCATGGGAACGGGGGGCCTGCAGCACGGGTGGAGTGTGGGCGTCCTCCCCAAGCGGCGCCATGGAGACGGGGCCTGCAGCGTGATGGAGGTGGGCTTACCGGCGTCACGCCATGGAGACGGAGGCCTGCAGCACGCGCGTGGAGATGGGCATCCTCCCGGCCGCGCGCCATAGAGACGGGACCCTGCAGCGCGCGCGGAGGTGGGCGTCCTCCTAGTGGCGGCGAATCAGAGGCGGGCTGAGCGGAGGCGGTGTGGCAATGGGAGCTCGAGTTCTGGATCTGATGCGAGCGGAACGAATCGACATGATAAGGCAGGGAAGAGGTTAACGTGTGTCTGTTCACATAGAAAACCAACCCACCATGTGATCCTAATCCAACGAGCCATACGTGGGGGCACCGTGGAAGACACCAGAGTGCCCAGGCACCTAATAGAATTTGGGTTTCTTTTACATGGACTCTTTTTCTTTTGGCAGCAGGCCTGCCGGAAGACTTCTTTTGTTGTAGCTGATCGTACATTTTATGTTTGTTTAATAAACAGATATAGCTAGACCTGCCCTTTTTAAATGGACTCTTCCTTTTTTGTAGCTGGCCAGCTGGAGATGCAATGCCTTTTCTTTTTGTTTCACGCTATATCAATATAGCAGTTTCTTTGTAACTCATCGTGTCAACTGGGCAAATTAGACTGCTTTTTAGTTACCTAACTATTAATAGTTGATTAAATCCTAGCCATATATTTTAGATCTAACAATCAAAATAAATTTGGATGATGTGGATTAACGTGGTGGCTCTGTTATACATCCTTATTTTGCTTTTAGTATATAATAGATAGATAGATAGATTGCCCTTAAATTCCGCACAGCGCGAAAATCAAAAACGCGAAATGAGAGGAGACGGGGGCAGTAAATTCTCTCGTCGTTGCCAACAAAAAAGAGCCTCCGTCTGTGTCACCCCGTGATTTCTTTAGAGCAAGTACAATAAGTCCTACTCAGCTAGCTATAAGAATTAAAATAGTACATTATTGCTTAGTTGGAGGAGAGAGGAGGAAAGAGAATGAAAGTAGGCTCTTATGCAAGAGCCAGCTCTAGCACGTGCTCCTAGGTATATTGTGAGAGTGAAAGGTGGGCCATACATTGATAAAGTACTACATTTTTATTTTCACGAAAACGCAAAAGGTTTGCGTTTCGATTCATTGATAGAAAGGAAGTTTACATTACAAGCCTAAGAAAAGACCGACACCCACAGTACACACCCGACACTCAAACTAGACTACGACAAAAAGCCCGATATCCGTCGAGTGATCCTCCAGGACACTACAGAGTGAGCTCCTCCGCAAGACAGAACCCTTGCTGATGAAAGTCGCAGTGCTCGCGCATCGTCGAAATTACCAAGAACCTGCCAGCTGCAGCCAAGTCGCGTACCACCTGAATCCCGCGAGCCCACCACGGCTCAGCTGGGAGCATTGCTGCTCCGGCCTCGACCCAAATCCGAGGAACGCCGTCGGCGCAGCGGCTAGCTCCCGACAACCTCGACAGACGTGCAAGCGTGCAGTCTTCAGCAGCCCGCCAACAAACACAGAGGCCAGCCCACCACTCGCTCATCCAGAGGCATGCTCGCACGATCGAGAAGAT
>NC_061514.1:35109160-35155115 GCF_022539505.1 Lolium rigidum | reverse complement strand
GCCTTGTTGTCGGAATGGTGATGTGGCGCATGCATGAAGCGGGCATCGATGAAGGATTTCCATCGGCAAACATCCGTAAAAACTTTCCAAAAATTCGGTACGGACAGGATGTGCTCGTACCATCTACCCGTACCAAAGGTTGAAAAAAATCGAAACACAAAAGCTAAAGACGAAGATTAAAAGAGAGTTTAACGACCATCGATATGGGCAGACCTGTCGTACCACTTGATCGTACCATCTCTTTGCAAAATCGAAGAAAACGAGACGGAGTTTACTAGGGTTTTAACGACTGATGGTACTAGCGTGTGCAAGACCAGATTAGTGTCTTCACATCGCTGCAAAACTGAGACAATGATCACCTAAGATCTTGTGACTGGGCACAATCCCTTCTTCTACCATGAAGATACATTTCTCCCAGTTCATGGCCAGATTAGTGTCTTCACTTCGCTGCAAAAGATTATTAAGATTATTGAGATAATGATTAAATGAATTTTCATAGACGAAGAAGTCGTCCATAATTATTTCCATGATGTTTTCAACAAAATCCGTGAATATAGCAGTCATACATTTCTGTGAGGTAAAATGTGCATTGCATAAATCGAACAGCTTACTTGATAAGCATATAAACCAAAGAGGCATGTAAAAAAATTAAGTTGATCTTCTAGATGAACAACTATTTGAGAAAAATCAGGATATCCATCTAGATAGCAAAAGTAAGAGTACTTTGCAACATATACAAATTCTATACCCAATGACAGTTCTAGTATGGACTAATTCATTGTGTTCATTTGGTACAATAGTAAATCCACCTTTCTTTGGAACACAATGAACATGACTTACCTAGTCGCTTTCCGCCACATGATAAATGATACCTACATCTAAGAGGTGAATTAGCTCCTTTCTTACCACTTCTTTTATTTTGGATCTAAGCCTTCTTTGAAATTCTGTAGTTGTTTGAGCATCTTCTTCCATAAAGATGGGTGACTATCGAGGGACTAATCCGTAGAACACCCAAAAGCTTTACAATGCATCTTTAGTATAACCATCAAGTTTTCTTCTTCATTTTCTATACGATCAAAACTCACAATAAAATGGTATTTGTTAGTATCATCTAATAACCTGTATTTTAATTCTTCAGGAAGAAGTTTGCGTTCGGGGGGTGGAAGTTCCTCATCTCCCCCTTTCTGGAATTTCATGAACTTCATTTATAGGAGAATCGATCATAGGAGAGGAGTCAATATACTCATCGATCTTACCAATGTCTTCGGGGATATTATTAGTTTCAATCAAGCTTCTTTCTAGATCATCATTAGGTGTTTCATAAAATAAAGCGGCAAGACTCTCCTCCTTGCTCTTATAACTCTTCATAAATGGTTTGTGTTGAAATTTTGAGAAATTGAATTTGATTTCATCTTCCCTAACCTTGAGAGAAACTGTCTCCTTGCAATCAATATTTTCACCTACGGTATTCAAGAAAGTTACCCAAAAACTAATTGAGCAATAAGAATCAGCAGGCATATCAAATAGTAAAAAGTTGGGATATTCATATGGGCCAACTGAAATTGGAACATCTTTAGTAAGTCCCATCGGGACTCTAAATGTTTTATCGGCAAGCATAATTGTGTCGGTATCCATCAATTCAGCTGCATCTTGGGTGTCTTGATAAAATTCATAAGGGATGAAATTAACAACAGTTCCGATATCACAAAGTACGTAGTAATAAGACTCACCAAAAGTACATGAAAGAAGAAGCTTACCACCATTTTTTAAATTTTACCTTTTCTTCAACGAATTGGGGAGCTTCAGTGTCAAGTTCAACTACATTGCAATGTGCAAACATATCCAATATTGCTTCATTGGTTACTTTTTCTTCTTCTACATTTCCAAGAATAATCTCTTTTACCTTTGCTTCTTCTTGTTGTTCTTTTAGAATTCTTTGATGTCCTCCAATTGTTCTGCAAGTTGTTGAGCTAACATTGCTTTTCCACGGTCCTTGGTAAAGAAAGTGGTTCCACATGTGGGGCCCATTTCCTTGGTGGGTCCATTGGCACATTAACTATTTCTTGCACTTCTTCAACTGGTTTAGGAGGTGGAGTGTATGAATCCAGTCTTTCTTTAGTGCTTCAATGTGCTCTGAAAAAGACTCAAGAATTTGCAGAATAATATCGTCCTCAAGATGGAACTCATAAGCAGTTTTTTTTTACTTTATCAGCTTCTTTATAAGCATTGATACAATCACACTCTACTTCGATTGCACCTTCGCCTCCTAAATCAAAACCCCAAGTTTCTCTATTACAGATAAATTCTTTCTAGAAGTTCCCAAACTTGTGTTATAGTGAATTACATGGCGGTAGATCATGATGGGACATTTATTAATCATACCTCTATACCTTATGTAGGCTCTTACCAAACCTTCACCTGGGCGGTTCTTGAAATTTATAATTGCATGTCTCGCTCCAGCTGACTTTATTTCAGGATAAAATCGAGATATTTATTCTCCTTTTTAATTTTCTCCAATTACCGATTCATTCCGCGAGATAAACTTTATACCAAGCAAAAGAATGTTGGTTAAAGATTGGCTAAATAAATTAAGTTTTAGTTCATCATCAGAATAGCCTTTCAATTTAACAGTCCAATAAATCTCAGTAAAGTGATTTAAATGAGCATAAGGATCTTCATCAAGATCATCTTGTGTAAACCTCTTTTGATGAAAAATAGCAATTAGATGAGGATTAACCTTGTACTCTTCAAGTGCTTTCACTCGGGAATTCTTTCACATAGGCTCTATTAAACCTCCTGAGGTATTCAGTTGCGTCGAGCTTGTTCATTAGCCAAAGCACAGTCATATGGTTTACCTAAACTTGTAAACAACTTTAGTGTAACAATTAATAAAATAGGAACTAAAAACAAAGACCAAAAGCGCTTATATCTCCATGGCAACATCGCCAAAAAATAGCTTGATGACTGCAAGTGCACATGTATATTATAGCTAGTTTCAAAAGTAAGAGTGTTGAACCACAAAGAGCTATCTGGTGAAGGTCTTTATGCCCCTCGTCACTATCTATTAAACGATAATTGTAATCCAAGTAAGAGTGTTTTAAAGAGAGTTATTTTGTGTGCAAGGTAATGCTAAAAAGTAAAGTAAATATAACGACAATCGAGATGTAAATAATAATGAAACTTCATTAAGGCGAAATGTTCTCGAGAAATGTGGGATCCACCACTAGTATTGGTATCAATTATGATAAGGATAAATATGTGCCTTTCTTCATAACATGTGTGATAGAGATCCATAAAAAGATGATCACATACAAACCATTTGATATTTCATCCCGAATAACCACTGAATGATTGTAAGCAAGTCACTCCGATCCCTCACAACTAAGGGCTTTCCCATGGATATTGATATGAGCCTTGTGAATCTATCCTTATCCCCCTTGACTATATGAATAGCATGCTAACACGTTATGTTACTTAGCACCGTACATACTACCACATGTTCAAAGGTAATTCCCTCTCTAGTCCCAAAGGAATATATTACATGGTCAACTTCACATAATATCTAGAGAGAAAACCAACACATAATCATGAACCAATGTTATAAATCATTTTTATTTCATATCATAATATCGCTAGGGTTTCTCCATGTCGCCAAAAGCAAGATAAACTACTCACTCATGGAAGCAATCAACAACATCATCATAAGCATATGGAATAAATTTGAGTATATGGATGAATAGAAGTGCAAATCAAGAATAGCAATTAGAATTACAACAAGATAGGAGTGAACAAGATGGGAATGGTAATGGTGATGAAGATGCATCGGTTGATGATAATGGGGATGATGCCTTGGCCTCAAATTAACCGTGTAGCAGTGAGGATGATGCCCTTCTGCAAGTTCCCCCTCCAGGTTCCTTCCGGAGGTGAGGTTCCTGCGAGTTGCAGTGTCTCTGAATGTAGGATCACCGATCTGTCTTCGCATAGTAAAACTATTTGACAAGGTGGAGTTGGTGCCACATGGTATTGGCGCGGATACGGGTGGACCCTGCCCGTACTAGCGGTCGTTAAACCTTCTGGAGTTTTTCTCTCGCCTTGTCTCTTCACCTAGGTGCGTGAAAAATCATTTAGATAATTTTTATCACTTCAAAATATTATATTTATGTCCAATAGGACATCTCCAAATGATATGTTCATCAATACCTTCATAATCTGGGATTGTGTGGAAAACAAGCATAAAAGGTGCGTGCAAGCGCCATAAAATACCAAAATTCTATCAATACATCTGCAAAAACATAAGGTAAATATGCTTCAAAAATGCACTCATCAACCAGCTATATTCACGAGTCCATTAAGTTGTGCGCATCCCGCATCTCTCTTATCTACTTAGTGATTGATCCAAAGCTAGATATCGAACAAGGACCCTGAAGTGACAGACCCGGGCAAGCCATGTCACAACTTGAAATTGAACAAGGACCCTAAAGCTAGAGATATGTTTCGGAGTGTTTCCAAGATTGTTGTGGGAGATGGAACCAAGGTACTCTTCTGGCTTGAGAAATGGATCAACGGTTGTAGTGACGAGGACATTGCACCGCTGGTGACCATGTCGGTTCTGACTAGGAGAAGAAACAACTAGTTGATCTCTGATACGCTCACTGAGAATACATGGCTGATATCAACCCAAACCTGATGGTAGATAGTTGTGCTGATGCGGTTGAATCCGTGTACAGGAATAGCCAGGAGCCTGATAAGTTTTCTTGGATCGGCACTGCAAATGGGGTTCACATAGATAAGGACACATACCGGCTACTCTGTTAGGGAGAGGTTGAGTTCAATACGCACATACCACTCTGGTGTTGGTTTTCCCCCCTAAAATGCAAATAAAAAATTGTTGGCCGACACTCAGCTATCGTCTCTGGACTTTGGATTGGAGGAATCAACACACCCTATAGGATCATACAACGGTCGGCTTTACATGCTTGCAAGAGGAGGATACGGTGGACCATGTCTTCATGTAATGCCCTTATCCCCGCCAGGTTTGGTTTGAGTGCTTGATTGCAGCTGGCTAAACATCTTGGATCCGGGTGGAGATAGCTCTTTGGGGTCCTAGTGGAGTGTTGCGAGGCAGGTGGTACATAGAAAGGATGGTTTGACACCCTGATACGTCTCCAACGTATCGATAATTTCTTGTGTTCCATGCCACATTATTGATATTATCTACATGTTTTATGCACACTTTATGTCATATTCGTGCATTTTCTGGAACTAACCTATTAACAAGATGCCGAAGTGCCGCTTCATGTTTTCTGCTGTTTTTGGTTTCAGAAATCCTAGTAAAGAAATATTCTCGGAATTGGACGAAATAAAAGCCCGGAGGCCTATTTTTCCACGAAGCTTCCGGAAGTCCGAAGATGAGACGAAGAGGGGCCACGGAGGGGCCACACCCTAGGCGGCGCGGCCCCCTTGGCCACGCGGCCCCGTGGTGTGGGGCCCTCGTGCCGCCTCTTGACCTACCCTTCCGCCTACTTAAAGCCTCCGTGACGAAACCCCCAGCACCGAGAGCCACGATACGGAAAACATTACCGAGACGCCGTCGCCGCCGATCCCATCTCGGGGGATCCCGGAGATCGCCTCCGGCACCCTCGCCGGAGAGGGGAATCATCTCCCGGAGGACTCTACACCGCCATGGTCGCCTCCGGAGTGATGAGTGAGTAGTCTACCCCCGGACTATGGGTCCATAGCAGTAGCTAGATGGTTGTCTTCTCCCCATTGTGCTATCATTGTCGGATCTTGTGAGCTGCCTATCATGATCAAGATCATCTATATGTAATTCTATATGTTGCGTTTGTTGGGATCCGATGAATAGAGAATACTTGTTATGTTGATTATCAAAGTTATGCTTATGTGTTGTTTATGATCTTGCATGCTCTCCGTTACTAGTAGATGCTCCGGCCAAGTAGATGCTTTTAACTCCAAGAGGGAGTACTTATGCTCGATAGTGGGTTCATGCCCGCATTGACACCGGGACAATGTGACGAAAGTTCTAAGGTTGTGTTGTGCTGTTGCCACTAGGGATAAAACATTGATGCTATGTCTAAGGATGTAGTTGTTGATTACATTACGCACCATACTTAATGCAATTGTCTGTTGCTTTGCAACTTAATACTGGAGGGGGTTCGGATGATAACCTGAAGGTGGACTTTTTAGGCATAGATGCGGTTGGATGGCGGTCTATGTACTTTGTCGTAATGCCCAATTAAATCTCACTATACTCATCATGATATGTATGTGCATTGTCATGCTCTCTTTATTTGTCAATTGCCCAACCGTAATTTGTTCACCCAACATGCTGTTCGTCTTATGGGAGAGACACCTCTAGTGAACTGTGGACCCCGGTCCAATTCTCTTTATCGAAATACAATCTACCGCAATACTTGTTTTTACTCGTTTTCTCTGCAAACAATCATCTTCCACACAATACGGTTAATCCTTTGTTACAGCAAGCCGGTGAGATTGAGAACCTCACCGTTTCGTTGGGGCAAAGTAGCTTGGTTGTGTTGTGCAGGTTCCACGTTGGCGCCGGAATCTCCGGTGTTGCGCCGCACTACATCCCGCCGCCATCAACCTTCAACGTGCTTCTTGGCTCCTCCTCGGTTCGATAAACCTTGGTTTCTTTCTCGAGGGAAAACTTGCTGCTGTGCGCATCATACCTTCCTCTTGGGGTTGCCCAACGAACGTGTGAAATACACGCCATCAAGCTCTTTTTCCGGCGCCGTTGCCTGGGGAGATCAAGACACGCTGCAAGGGGAGTCTCCACTTCTCAATCTCTTTACTTTGTTTTTGTCTTGCTTTATTTTATTTACTACTTTGTTTGCTGCACTAAATCAAAACACAAAAAAATTAGTTGCTAGTTTTACTTTATTTGCTATCTTGTTTGCTATATCGAAAACACAAAAAAATTAGTTTACTTGCATTTACTTTATCTAGTTTACTTTATTGTCTTGCACTCTATATTAAAAATACAAAAAAATTTAGCTACTTTTGTTACCATGTCTAGCTCTGAACCTGTTACTTCTTTGCCTGAAGAATTAGTCTTCACTTTTAAACAAGGGGATGAGGAGAGTTTTAAGGATGCCTGGTCTAGAATTTTTACTTCTTATCGTAAAACTGAACCTCAAATGACTCTAAGTTTGCTCCTTAGTAATTTTTATTTTGGTCTTATGGTTCTCTATAGATATGCTTTGGATACTTTAGTGGGAGGAGATTTCCTTCATTGCAATGGGGATCAAGCTTTTAATGCCATAAAGAAGTTGGTTGCATCATATGATTCAGCTAATAACTTTGATTCAGTCCTCGCTAGCATATATAGTAGATTAAATACTCAGGAGATAAGTACATCTCGCTTGAATGATAACTATTGCCACGTCCGTAATCGTCTTGAACAAGTTTTAGTAAACTCTAAACTCTCATTGTGGGATCCTGCTGTTAAAATTGTTATCGGTGATCGAACCCTCCATGCCTACTGTGATATTATGTATGAATTTTGCCTTATGCCTCGAAAGTATTTATAAATCTTTGAAACTTTGGGGAGTTGAGGAAGGAGGAGAAGAGATAACTCTCATTGATAACTCTACTATAATCCCTAAAGGAATAGCCGCAGGTGTGCATACAACTATTTGTGGAAGAACAATATCTATTGATTATCTTGTTGTTGAAACAGGAAAACTCACACTCGGAAGATCCCCGCTGAAACTATTGGGAGCAGTCATTGATGTTGGAGAAGGCACTTTGAAATTCACCTCTATACCGGGAGAAACTCGTATATTTCCTAAACCAAAGGGAAAGAAAAACAATAAGAAAGGTAAGGGTAAAGCCCAAGGTAATGTTGATGCTTCACCCCTTGATAATACTTGATATACACTTTCTGCGCCTAGCTGAAAGGCGTTAAAGAAAAGCGCTTATGGGAGACAACCCATGTTTTTACCTACAGTACTTTGTTTTTATTTTGTGTCTTGGAAGTTGTTTACTACTGTAGCAACCTCTCCTTATCTTAGTTTTGAGTTTTGTTGTGCCAAGTTAAGCCGTTGATAGAAAAGTAAGTACTAGATTTGGATTACTGCGCAGTTCCAGATTTCTTTGCTGTCACGAATCTGAGCCCACTGCCCTGCAGGAAGCTCAGAAAATTATGCCAATTTACGCGCATGATCCTCAGATATGTACGCAACTTTCATTCAATTTGAGCATTTTCATTTGAGCAAGTCTGGTGCCATTTTAAAATTCGTCAATACGAACTGTTCTGTTTTGACAGATTCTGCCTTTTATTTCGCATTGCCTCTTTCGCTATGTTGGATGAATTTCTTTGATCCACTAATGTCCAGTAGCATTATGCAATGTCCAGAAGTGTTAAGAATGATTGTGTCACCTCTGAATATGTCAATTTATATTGTGCACTAACCCTCTAATGAGTTGTTTCGAGTTTGGTGTGGAGGAAGTTTTCAAGGATCAAGAGAGGAGTATGATGCAACATGATCAAGGAGAGTGAAAGCTCTAAGCTTGGGGATGCACCCGGTGGTTCACCCCTGCATATATCAAGAAGACTCAAGCGTCTAAGCTTGGGGATGCCCAAGGCATCCCCTTCTTCATCAACAAATTATCGGGTTCCTCCCCTGAAACTATATTTTTATTCGGCCACATCTTATGTGCTTTTTCTTGGAGCGTCGGTTTGTTTTTGTTTTTGTTTTGTTTGAATAAAATGGATCCTATCATTCACTTTATGGGAGAGATACACGCTCCGCTGTAGCATATGGACAAATATGTCCTTGGTTTCTACTCATAGTATTCATGGCGAAGTTTCTCCTTCGTTAAATTGTTATATGGTTGGAATTGGAAAATGATACATGTAGTAATTGCTATAAATGTCTTGGGTAATGTGATACTTGGCAATTGTTGTGCTCATGTTTAAGCTCTTGCATCATATGCTTTGCACCCATTAATGAAGAAATACATAGAGCATGCTAAAATTTGGTTTGCATATTTGGTTTCTCTAAGGTCTAGATAATTTCTAGTATTGAGTTTGAACAACAAGGAAGACGGTGTAGAGTCTTATAATGTTTACAATATGTCTTTTATGTGAGTTTTGCTGCACCCGTTCATCCTTGTGTTTGTTTCAAATAAGCCTTGCTAGCCTAAACCTTGTATCGAGAGGGAATACTTCTCATGCATCCAAAATACTTGAGCCAACCACTATGCCATTTGTGTCCACCATACCTACCTATACTACATGGTATTTTCCCGCCATTCCAAAGTAAATTGCTTGAGTGCTACCTTTAAAATTCCATCATTCACCTTTGCAATATATAGCTCATGGGACAAATAGCTTAAAAACTATTGTGGTATTGAATATGTAATTATGCACTTTATCTCTTATTAAGTTGCTTGTTGTGCGATAACCATGTTTACCGGGGAACGCCATCAACCCATTGTTGAATTTCATGTGAGTTGCTATGCATGTTCGTCGTGTCCGAAGTAAGGGCGATCTACACTGAGTTGAATGGTTTGAGCATGCATATTGTGAGAGAAGAACATTGGGCCGCTAACTAAAGCCATGATTCATGGTGGAAGTTTCAGTTTTGGACAAATATCCTCAAATATCTAATGAGAAAAGAATTAATTGTTGTCAAATGCTTAAAGCATTAAAAGAGGAGTCCATTATCTCGTTGTCTATGTTGTCCCGGTATGGATGTCTAAGTTGAGAATAATCAAAAGCGAGAAATCCAAATGCGAGCTTTCTCCTTAGACCTTTGTACAAGGCGGCATAGAGGTACCCCTTTGTGAAACTTGGTTAAAGCATATGTATTGCGGTGATAATCCAGGTAGTCCAAGCTAATTAGGACAAGGTGCGGGCACTATTAGTACACTATGCATGAGGCTTGCAACTTATAAGATATAATTTACATGATGCATATGCTTTATTACTACCGTTGACAAAATTGTTTCATGTTTTCAAAATCAAAGCTCTAGCACAAATATAGCAATCGATGCTTTTCCTCTATGAGGACCATTCTTTTACTTTCAATGTTGAGTCAGTTCACCTATTTCTATCCACCTTAAGAAGCAAACACTTGTGTGAACTATGCATTGATTCCTACATACTTGCTTATTGCACTTATTATATTACTCTATGTTGACAATATCCATGAGATATACATGTTACAAGTTGAAAGCAACCGCTGAAACTTAATCTTCTTTTGTGTTGCTTCAATACCTTTACTTTGAATTATTGCTTTATGAGTTAACTCTTATGCAAGACTTATTGATGCTTGTCTTGAAGTGCTATTCATGAAAAGTCTTTGCTTTATGATTCACTTGTTTACTCATGTCATACACATTGTTTTGATCGCCGCATTCACTACATATGCTTTACAAATAGTATGATCAAGATTATGATGGCATGTCACTCCGTAAATTATCTTTGTTATCGTTTTACTCGCTCGGGACGAGCAGAACTAAGCTTGGGGATGCTGATACGTCTCCAACGTATCGATAATTTCTTGTGTTCCATGCCACATTATTGATATTATCTACATGTTTTATGCACACTTTATGTCATATTCGTGCATTTTCTGGAACTAACCTATTAACAAGATGCCGAAGTGCCAATTCTGTTTTACGCTGTTTTTGGTTTCAGAAATCCTAGTAAAGAAATATTCTCGGAATTGGACGAAATAAAAGCCCAGAGGCCTATTTTTCCACGAAGCTTCCAGAAGTCCGAAGATGAGACGAAGAGGGGCCACGGAGGGGCCACACCCTAGGGCGGCGCGGCCCCCCCCTTGGCCGCGCGGCCCTGTGGTGTGGGGCCCTCGTGCCGCCTCTTGACCTACCCTTCCGCCTACTTAAAGCCTCCGTGACGAAACCCCCAGTACCGAGAGCCACGATACGGAAAACATTACTGAGACGCCGTCGCCGCCGATCCCATCTCGGGGGATCCTCGGAGATTGCCTCCGGCACCCTGCCGGAGAGGGGAATCATCTCCCGGAGGACTCTACACCGCCATGGTCGCCTCCGGAGTGATGAGTGAGTAGTCTACCCCTGGACTATGGGTCCATAGCAGTAGCTAGATGGTTGTCTTCTCCCCATTGTGCTATCATTGTCGGATCTTGTGAGCTGCCTATCATGATCAAGATCATCTATATGTAATTCTATATGTTGCGTTTGTTGGGATCCGATGAATAGAGAATACTTGTTATGTTGATTATCAAAGTTATGCTTATGTGTTGTTTATGATCTTGCATGCTCTCCGTTACTAGTAGATGCTCCGGCCAAGTAGATGCTTTTAACTCCAAGAGGGAGTACTTATGCTCGATAGTGGGTTCATGCCCGCATTGACACCGGGACAAGTGACGTGAAAGTTCTAAGGTTGTGTTGTGCTCGTTGCCACTAGGGATAAAACATTGATGCTATGTCTAAGGATGTAGTTGTTGATTACATTACGCACCATACTTAATGCAATTGTCTCGTTGCTTTGCAACTTAATACCGGAGGGGTTCGGATGATAACCTCGAAGGTGGACTTTTTAGGCATAGATGCGGTTGGATGGCGGTCTATGTACTTTGTCGTAATGCCCAATTAAATCTCACTATACTCATCATGATATGTATGTGCATTGTCATGCTCTCTTTATTTGTCAATTGCCCAACTGTAATTTGTTCACCCAACATGCTGTTCGTCTTATGGGAGAGACACCTCTAGTGAACTGTGGACCCCGGTCCAATTCTCTTTATCGAAATACAATCTATCGCAATACTTGTTTTTACTGTTTTCTCTCGCAAACAATCATCTTCCACACAATACGGTTAATCCTTTGTTACAGCAAGCCGGTGAGATTGACAACCTCACTGTTTCGTTGGGGCAAAGTAGCTTGGTTGTGTTGTGCGGGTTCCACGTTGGCGCCGGAATCTGCGGTGTTGCGCCGCACTACATCCCGCCGCCATCAACCTTCAACGTGCTTCTTGGCTCCTCCTGGTTCGATAAACCTTGGTTTCTTTCTGAGGGAAAACTTGCTGCTGTGCGCATCATACCTTCCTCTTGGGGTTGCCCAACGAACGTGTGAAATACACGCCATCACACCCTAGTCATTCTCGCGCCGTGGCTGCTGTGGAAACAAAGGAAGTTTGCCGGCATTAGTGTTTGCAACAAAGTGCTATTTCTTGTATAAACTATTTCTCTTCATCTTTTATAAATATTTATGCCTTTGGCGTACCCTCGAAAAGGGATTGATCCAAATTTGCATGTTTGCTTGAGAAGTTCCGATTCCTACCAAAGTGTGGGTACAAGCAGTGGCGGAGCCATGAATTGAACCGAGCTGGGTTGGAAAATTAAGCTCTAATTTTTTTAACAGAAAAGCAAGTATTCAACCAAAAAGATCCAAACCGATTCAGTTTGCATATTTCAGCAAGTACAACTACAAGATAACTATAAAGAACAAAAATATATAAAATAAAGCAATATTTTGATAAGATAGTATCATGCGATTAAGTTGTATTCATGTTGGCAAGTGGAAACCCAACAAGATCTCCCCACTCTCTAGCTGTGCTACCAAATGGTCATTATGAAATTGCAACAATCCATCTTTCTTCTTACAAGAGGCACTCACCTAAAAGAAATGAGGATGCAGAAATTAGAATTGATATATAGATAAAGAGTTGACAACTATTTGCAATTGTGTAAAGGAAAAAAAACTAACCAGTTTAAGTGAGACCAATTGGTAGAAGTTCTTTCACAACTGCCACAACCACCAATAGAATAATTATTGTTTCTCAACAAATATTTCCATCCCTTTTTATCTCTGATTCCAGGGGTACCATCTTCATCAATTGGTCTCTGAACTACCGGATCGACAACGACATTTGCTAGATTAAAGATTGCACATGCATTTGCTTGTTGAATATCCTACAACATTTAAATTGAAATCAATCTTTGAACAATCTCCTACACACTACTAGCCACTAGCAGGTCACTAGATAAGTAGATATAAAAATTAAAATTGAAATCAGAACAGAGGGGAAAATAGCCTGCTCATCGTGTGCCCTCTTGCGATTTCTAGAGGGCGCCTCTTCTTCTTCCAGAGCTGCCAGCGCTCTGCGCCTTCCTCCCCCTCAATTCATGCAGCCTCTTCACTAGCGTCCATCAGAGCAGGGCGGGGTGTCGCGTGACGGCGGACGAGGAAGCGGGGCGAGGCGCAGGCTGCCGGGAGATGAGCAGTGGCGACGCGGGAGGGACTCACTAGTGGAAAACTGCTCTTTTGCACCGGTTCAAAAGGCCCATATGCACCGGATGGCCAACCGGTGCAAACCATCCGGTGCAAAAGGCCCCCCCCTTTTGCACCGGTTCTCTTACGAACCGGTGCTAAAGGGGTCTCCACGTGGCCGGCCGTGGGGCGCTCGGCGGGGAGCTTTGCACCGGTCCGTAATACGAACCGGTGCAAAGGGTTGGGCCGCGGCAGGGTTTTGGTGCCATTCCCTGCCGCGCGTACTCTGCCGCGGCAGGAATTTTCACTAAAACGCTTCCGCGGCGGACTCTGCCTCCATTCGAAACACGGTATAATATTAATGCAAACAATTCAAATATATATATAGGAAACCATTGTATTACATATATCGATCAAAGTGACACACGTTCATGCATATATATATATGTCTACATCAACTTTGATATTGGCGGTTGTCCACATAGTGTTCTCCATCCGGAGCTATGACTTGCTCAAGTAAGAACCCCGCCAGCTCTTCTTGAATTGCTCGTACACGCTCTCGTTGCTAGAAGACCGTTCCGCAACCGTTGGATCTAATAATTTGAAGAAGCTACGGTGGTCAATATATATATGTGTGTGTATGTGAATGAAACACAAGGTGATAAAATAAAGCCACGAATGTTGTTTAATTACTTACATCAAGTTGTTCCAAAATGTCCCTCACATGATGGGTATTCGCGGATGAACTCGCAAACGTAGAACCCGCATAAATTATTCCCGTCCTCTTGCCTCAAGCACTTTACGAGAACAAAGTTCAATCAAAATAATATATATATAATCAAGGATGATAATAATTGTATTGAAACTAGAATCAAAGAGATGCGCGGCCTAGCCATTAGTACTTACCGGTACATGTTTTATTCGAAGTTCTTTATTCTTTAAACTCGGAGCTTTGTTGGTGAACCGTTTCCAAGCCTTGTGGAGGATATCAGCCATGTCCCCCCACGCCTCAAGGGGTTTACTCTTCGAGTCCATGACTTCTACTATCCCGGTGTCGGGTTCAATGACTAGCAGGATATAGTGAAACCTGCGGACACACATATATATATATATGCATAACTCATCAATTACACTTGGTTAATTGTGCATGATCGTATTAATACGAAGGATATGCTCAGAAGAAGACACTGGAATGTTACCTCAGATCACAGTTGTGTCTTATGCAATACTCATAATCTGGAGGATTGGTCACACTTATTTTTTGAGTGTATGTTCAGTGTGAGAATATGGATATATTTGCAAGTTAATTGGGTACATGGTTCTGGGACCAGAGATGTTAAAAGAGACAAAGAGAAGATTCAAAGGCCCTTGTTTTACAGAGATTATAATTCTTGCATGTTGGAATATTTGGAAACAGAGGAACAATAAGATCTTTAGAAACATGCAACCAACTTTCAGGAGTTGGAAATCTGGTTTCATTTCAGATGTTACCCTTCTTAAACATAGGGTAAAGGAGAGCTCTGTAGATATTTTGTCATCATGGATTGACAACTTGTTGTAATTAGTGGGTAGGTAGTGTACATACTTTCTTTCTATCTTCTTGTACATATTTTTTGATGTTGAGTAATAAAAGGCTGTGGGGGGCTCCCCTGCAGTAGTTAAGTTCAAAAAAAAAAACTCATCAATTACACTTAACACATGGAGTAAGCGAAAAAGATTTAATGTGTGAAGAGAGTAACACTCACGCGAAGTTGTAAGGAAATAGTATTGCCCTTTTGTATGAGTTTTTCCTTAAGACATGTACCAAGTTATTCTCTGTGTCCTTGGGAGAGTTGTCGACAAGTATACCCATTCACGGTGTATGGGTCAACGAACCCAAGATCATAGATTTGCCCCTTGCGGCATTCGCGAATCTTCATTCCGCATAATACAGCTGAGAGTATGGTTATATGCATGCAATAATGGACGAGCCGCGGTAGAGACTTAATTACATAAATAATACTTACAGGCAAGTATGCACTCAGCAGAGATTTGTCGAGGGCGTCTTGGTTGAATAACTGAAATAATTCACAAAATTCGATGTTCATCACGTCAGCTCGCCCGTAGTGCTCATCTTTTATTGCCACCATGATCCAGCTTCCGGCCGTCCTTACATGCATCCAAGTACCAATTATGTAGTCTTCGCAGTCTGTGTTGATAGATTAGGCAACTCCGCAGCCTCGACAAGAGGTTCCCCGTATGTGTAATGGTATGCTAATTGGACATCGTCCGTGGCCATGAATTCGATGCGGCTTAAGTACTCAGGAATACTCATACCGGCCGCATCCGCCTCATCTTTGTATAGTTTTACCATCGTTGGATCAAGGCACGCTAGGACATCGGGATACACTTGGAGCGGGGGGCACGAGTTTTTCTCGGGATCCAAGCTGGGAACCGGTTTCCCATCTACCTTACTTTTTTCCCACCGCTCTTTTGCTAACACATTTGACTTGCGAATAGACCGGTCATAGTTCGATGAAAGACTTGGCTCAGGTTGATGAAGGTTCTTCAGCGAGTTTCAACTTCTTTTCCGGAGATATAGCTGGCTCGGCTCAAGCTCGGGGCTTTTTAAGTTTCAACATTTGTTGCTTGTGCTCGTTCAGCTACGATCTTGGCATTTTCCTCAACTCGTATAGTCATAAGGTCTCTTGGGAGCAACCTTAGGCACTCTTGGGAGGGGCTCTTGTTTGCGTCTCGGTGATTTGTTACGACTCAGCCAGTGTCGTAGCGGTCCGCCTAATTTTCCTCTTATAGTTGGGCGGCGGAGAAGGCTCACGCGGCGGCGGAGATGGCTCACGCGCCGGCGGGGAAGGCTCACGCGGCGGCGGAGATGGCTCACGCGCCGGCGGGGAAGGCTCACGCACTGGAGACGGCTGCATCGGTGGAGAATGCTGGCTCGGTGGAGACCTTGTTGGCGCCTTCCAACCCGGAATCACAATGAATTCCTTTCGCCATAGAACTGTAGTGTTCTTGGCCTCTCCCAGCTCTAGCAAATCCCCTTCACCGGCAGGGTGGTCAAGCCTCGCCGGCCCATACCCATCCATAACTTGATCCACCCCGGCAACAGCGTATCCGGGTGGAACCGGCTTGAAGTGATATCTTTGATCGTGTACCGGCGGTAAGACATAGCCGATCGCCGCCTTGAGCGTTAAGTAGCCCATCGTTTGGAAATGTAGCTCACAAGGTGTCGACTCAGTGATAAAGTCCACAGGGTAGAGATCGAAGGCATCTCGCGGATCCACAGGGGAGGGAGTAGCCATCTCGCGGATCCACATCCGCATCATCACCGAGCAGCTCCGTGGAAGCCACGCCGCTCTTCCGCTGAGATCCCCGGCCGGTAGCATCGAATGCAACTTCTTCTATCCGCGGATTAGGTTGAGGTTGGCCGACCGTGAGTGAGCCCGACATTATCATCCTCACTTGCTCCTCTAGCTTAGCAACGCGTTCTTGAACCACATCCTTTTGCCTCCGACGGCTTCTATCGGGATATTTCTTCGTTTCCGCAGGAAACCCAATACACCACGGCTTGCCACCTGGTATGGTTCGTGTTCGTCCCGGGTGTTCGGGATTCCCAAGGGCGCGTGTGAGCTGGTCCTTCTCTCTTCGGGACGGAACTTCCCCTCTTCAACTTCCTTTGCAAGCATTTCTAAAGGCTTCGATGGGAAGTGGGTTTTCCCGATGTCTTTGTGTATATATGCGAACCCTTGTGCGTCCAACGTGCCCCCATGCGCGTAAAACCAATCCCTTGACCGCTGGTTCCATTTCCGTACCTCGGCTGGATCCCGTTCTTAATTAGGTCATTCTCCCATTTCTCCCACTTAGGTCCGCCGGCTTTGTAGCCTCCTCGCCCCATGGTATGGAAGTACATCTTATTAGCAGCATTTTTCTTGTTGGTGTCCGACCTTGTCTTTGCCCTCTCCGATGTCTTGTACTTCACAAATGCCTCCCGAGTGGTCTTTTATCTTCTCATAGGGGCCGTTGAAATCTGGAGTCTTCTTTTTCTTGACAAAGGAGTTGTCCAATTTCTTCTTGTAGTCGTTGAACTCGCGTTGCCATCTTCTTAAGAGCCCACTTCTTGACTCTTCGTTGTATGCTATTCAGCTCGGGATCCTCAGGGTCTGGCCTTTTATTATCACTATCAGAGTCAGCTGGCTCCGGAAATGTGAAATTTACCATGAGTTTCCTAAACATCAGATTTTTGGATCTCGTATCGACGTAAGTAACTCCTTCGTCCTCCTTTGCAGGTTTCTTCCATTCTTGAGTGGTGATCGGGATGGTGTCCCTAACAATAACTCCGCATTGACTTACAAACTTTTTTGCGTGATCTTTGGGAGAAATCGGTTCGCCGTCTATAGCGATTTCCGTGATGACGCACCTTTCATGCTCTTCCATCTTTCTGGCCGCGCCTCGTTTAGTTCCTGCCGCAGAGTGTGTTGATTGGGAGGTCTAAAAGAAGAAACAACGTTAATATATGTATATGCACATATCTGTAGGCTTGGTTAATTAATATATATACACCTCGACGTGGTGAGCTTCTCCCTCGCAGTCGTTACCTTCTCCCTCACCGGAGCCGTCTCCACGGTGGTCTTGATCATCTTCCTCATCGGAGCCGTCTCCTCGGGTTCGCTCGTCTCCCTCGCCGGATTGGTTTAGGTAAAGAGAGGTGATATCGTCATCATCACGGATAATCTTCTCGACGAGGTATTCTTGTTCTAGGTCTCTTTCCATAGTTTCTGCAAAGACTTACAAGTAATTAAGAATAATGCTCAATACATGATCAATAATAGTGCTGAAAGCAGATAGTGCAGTTACATGCATACATAGATCGATAATACATCAATCACTACTACAAACACTCAACCACTCAACCGCGCAGACCGGGTCCTAGAGGGCGCCGACCGGGTCCTCGAGCCGCGCCGGGTGTACCCCCAAAGCCACGGAACAACAACGGGAGCATAGCTAACATGAGATCCCTGCAGAACGCTCCATCCGGTCCTATACATGTTGTCTAACGCATACATGTAACGGCGAACGTGCTGGTCCTCCGCTTCAATGCGCTGAGCTACCTCCTCCGGCGGGGCCGGCTCCCTCTGAAACGAACGTGTCCCATAGGACCTCCACCAGAGAATATCCGGGTCGACGACGGGACCCGGATTCCGCACCAAGGTGCGCGCCCGGAAGATAACACCTCCCGGTGCCACCCCGGCGGAGCCCGGTCCCGGACTTCCCCCATCTCGCCGCATCTCCTCTAAAACTGTCCTAGCTCCGGGACGCGGAGGCCGCGGCATCGTATGCAAACTAACAAATATAATATTGAATTTGAATAAAGTACTTATGAATATGAATCAAAGTAATTAAAAAATTTCTAACACATACTAATATAGTAATCGACATATTCCATCTAATTTTTTTCTAACACATCTAAAATAAAGTACTTACATATTTCATCTAATTTTTTCTAACACATATTTAAAATCTAACACATACTAAAATTTCCTAACACATCTAACACACTAAATTTTTTCTAACTAAAATTTCCTAACACATCTAACACACTAACTTTTTTCTAACACACTAAATTTTTTCTAACTAAAATTTCTAACAATTTCCTAACTAAAATTTCTAACAATACTAACTAAACTTTCTAACAATTTCCTAACTAAAATAACTAAAATTTCCTAACTAAAATTTCGTAACTAAAATTTCCTAACTAAAATTTTCTAACTAAAATTTCCTAACTAAATTGTTTCTAACTAAAATTTCCTAACTAAAATTTCTAACTAAATTTTCCTAACTAAAAACTAACTAAAAAAAAAAGGAGGGGGCAGGGGCGGGCGGCGCTGCTCACCTCGAGGGCGTGCGGCGGCGGACGGCGCGGAGGGAGGAGCAGGGCGGCGCGGGCGGGCGGCGGCGCGCGGGCGACGACGGGCGACGGGCGCGGTGTGGAGGAGGAAGAGGAGGAGCAGGCGCGGCGCGCGGCGGGCGGCGGGCGCGGGCGGGCGACCGGCGGGCGGGCGGCGGCGGCGGGCGACGGCGGGCGACGGCGGGGCGACGGGCGCGGTGTGGAGGAGGAAGAGGAGGAGCAGGGCGCGGCGCGGGCGGGCGACGGCGGGCGACGGCGGGCGGGCGCGGCCGACGGCGGGCGACGGCGCGGGCGGGCGCGGGCGACGGCGCGGACGGCGGGCGGGCGGCGAGCGGCGGGCGGCGGCGCGCGGGCTTGGAAAATTTTGGCAGCCTGCCGGCGTCCAAAACTCCTCGCGCGAATGGGGAAGAAGGAGGGGCGCGCGCAGTTAAGTAATTGGGGTCTTTTGCACCGGTTCGTGGCTGGAACCGGTGCAAAAGAGTCTTTTGCACCGGTTCCAGCCACGAACCGGTGCAAAAGACCCCAATTTTGGCTGAAAATTTTGCGTTCTTCCCGCCTTTTTTTCTCTCTTTCGCGCGGGATCGAGTTCCCGCCACGACGCTGCGCGGGTTTCCGCCACGACGCCGCGCAGGACATTTCCCGCCACGACGCTGCGCGGGTTTCCGCCAAGACGCCGCGGCTGGACATTTTCCCGCCACGACGCTGCGCGGGATATGTTCCCGCCACGACGCCGCACTTGACATTTTCCCTCCACGACGCCCAGCCGCGGAGATTTCCCGCCTAAACGCCCTCTATAAATAGTACTCCCCCGTGTCTCCCATTTCACTCATCACTGAACCCTAGCCCATTGCACAATGCCTCCAAAGCCGCACCCACCGCCGGTGGAGGTGGACCCGCAGCTCGCGGAGATAGAGGAGTGGGAGGAGCTGCAGCAGCCGGCTGCGGCGAGAGGCGGCAGCCGGGAGGGCAGCAGCGGATGAGGTGGGACCCGCAGCCTCGCAGAGATAGAGGAGTGGGAGGAGGCGGCGCTAGCGGCTACCATAGAAGCGTTTGAGAGGCAGAGTCTCCAGGAGCTGCATAAGCGGCCGCGTGTGGCGGATCTGGATAGTGAGGAGATGCATAAGCGTCGTCGTGAGGAGGAGCTGCGGCAGGAGGCGACAGCCAGGAGGGCAGCAGCAGATGCGCGGAAGAACTAGTAGAAGTTGTTATTTTTGAATTTCAATAAAGCAGTGTTGTCGTTGTTTTAGTTTAAGTTTAGTTAACTTATCTTGTTAAATTTCAATAAAGTCGTTGTCGTTTTATCCCGGGGTGGTTTCATCTGGGGGGAGGGGATTATCTGGAAGCACACACCGCTATATATAGCCCCCTCCGGGGAGAGTAGAGAGAACAAAGAGAGAAGATGCAACGACCAAGAAGGAAAGAGCCTCTCCGGCGAAGTTTCTCGAAGATGTCTTAGATGGCTGGCCGTCTTAGACATCTTCGGAAACTTCGCCCGAGAACTCTTCCCACAAGCTGCTAGTATACACCCAACAAACAATAGCTCACAGTAAGGAGGGGAGAGCATAGAGAGCTTCCAGGGAGCTGGTATATAACCCGACGACGGCGACCTCGAAGGAAAGAGCCTCTCCGGCGGAGTTTCTCGAAGATGTCTTAGATGGACGGCCATCTTAGACATCTTCGGAAGCTCCGCCCGAGTAACTCTTCCCGCAAGTCCCGCTCGGAAGCTGCTACTATACACCCAACAACCAGTAGGTGAGGATAAATTTCCAAACATGTGTATCTACAAAAATAATAAACTTGGATAATTGCATTTAGTTAAAACGACCAATGTTACAGATACATATCACAACAAACGCTTCACAATATGAGCTCAAGGTACATGATAATAATTAATACATTATGATCGCTTCGACCGTAACCATGGAGTATCTTCAGCATTTAACGCGATGGTTGGATCAATGTTCACTGTGAAGGGCGGAATTTCAGCAAACTTATTATAATCTTCTCTTGTCCTCGACTCCCACGATGGTTCTTTTCCCTGAAAGAACTATGTGACGCTTTGGCTCATCGGATGAGCTCATTTCCTTATGTTTTCTTTTATTCGGTCTAGAGGACATGTCCTTCACATAGAAAACCTGAGCCACATCATTGGCTAGGACGAATGGTTCGTCTCTCGTAACCAAGATTGTTGGTATCCACTGTTGTCATTCCGTACTAGCTGGTCTACCTTTACCCCTTTTCCATCCAGCTTGAACCATTTGCACCGAAATAAAGGGACCTTAAAAGAAGGTCCATAGTCAAGTTCCCATATCTCCTCTATGTAACCATAATATGTGTCCTTTTTGCCACTGCTAGTGTTTGTTGCATCAATGCGGACACCACTCGTTTTGGTTGGTGCTCTTTTATCTTGGGCGAACGTGTAGAAGGTATTTCCATTTATCTCGTACCCCTGGAAAGTCACTATAGTCGAAGATGGTGACCCAGCCAACATGTACAACCGATCTACAATACTGTTGTTATTAATGAGATGTTCTCGGAGCCAACCGCCGAATGTCCGCATATGTTTATGCGTAATCCAGTCTTCGGGACCGGCCCGGATGTTCCGAGCGCACAATATTCTTGTGATCGGTGATATACGGGGCCACCAAGGTGGAACTTTGTAGAACGTGTAGTGTGCTTGAGTGAAAGAAATGCCGTCCCTACATATCATTGATTTCCTTCCTAGCGTGCCTTTTCCACTTAGTCGCCCCTCATGTCGCGATTCAGGAACACCAATCGACTTAAGGTCAGGAATGAAGTCAACACAGAACTCGATGACCTCCTCTGTTCCATAGCCCTTGGAGATGCTTCCTTCTGGCCTAGCACGGTTATGAACATATTTCTTTAAGACCCCCATGAACCTCTCGAAGGGGAACATATTGTGTAGAAAGACAGGACCGAGGATGGCAATCTCTTCGACAAGGTGAACCAGGAGATGTGTCATAATATTGAAGAAAGATGGTGGAAACACCAACTCAAAGCTAACAAGACATTGCACCACATCCTTCTCGTAACCTTGGAAGACTAGCTGGATTGATTACCTTCCGAGATATCGCATTAAGGAATGCACATAGCTTCACAATGGGTATTCGAACATTTTCCGGCGAAGCCCCTCGGTGCAACCGGAAGCAAGCTGCGTCATAATAATGTGGCGAGTCATGCGACTTCGGGTTCTGGAATGTTTTCTTCTCCATATTTATAATTCCCTTTATATTGGAGGAGAAGCCGGACGGGACCTTGATACTCGTAAAGGACTTCAAAAAGATATCCTTCTCTCGCTTTGGTAAGAGCGTAGGCTGGCAGGACTTAAGCGACTCCCCGTATCCTTGTAATCCTCGTTCTTGCTTGTCTTTTGGGACTTTCATACGATACCGGTCCTCCCGTGCTTCCGGTGTATCTTTTGTCTTCCCATACACGCCTAAGAAACCTAGCAGGTTCACGCAAAGATTCTTCGTCACGTGCATCACGTCGATTGAAGAGCGGACCTCTAGGACTTTCCAATAGGGTAGATCCCAAAATATAGATTTTTTCTTCCACATGGGTGCGTGTCCGGTAACGTCGTCATTCGGAACAGATTGGCCGCCAGGACCCTTTCCAAAGATTACTTTTAGGTCCTTGACCATATCAAGTAAAGCATCACCGGTACGGAGTTCAGGCTTCACCCGGCGATCTGCCTCACCTCCGAAATGATTGCCTTTCTTTCTGACGGGTGCCTCTTTGGAAGAAATCGACGATGCCCTGTGTACACAACCTTCTTACATTTATGCAAATAGGCACCTTCGGTCTCATCTAAACAAGTGCGTGCATGCATTGTATCCCTTGTTTGTCTGTCCCGAAAGGTTACTAAGAGCAGGCCAATCATTGATGGTCACGAAAAGCAACGCTCGTAGGTTAAATGACTCCTCGTTTGTACTCATCCCATGCATGTACACCTGGTTTGCTCCACAACTGTAAGAGTTCTTCAAATAATGGCTGTAGGTACACATCAATGTCGTTGCCGGGTTGCTTTGGGCCTTGGATGAGCACTGGCATCATAATGAACTTCCGCTTCATGCACAACCAAGGCGGAAGGTTATAGATACATAGAGTTACGAGGCCAGGTGCTATGACTGCAGCTCTGCTCCCCAAAAGGATTCATTCCATCTGTACTTAGGCCAAACCTTAAGTTCCTCGCGTCATCTGCAAAATCCGGGAACTCTCTATCGATTGTCCTCCACTGCGACCCATCGGCGGGGTGTCTCAAGCATCTCGTCTTTCTTACGGTCTTCTTTGTGCCATCGCAACAACCTGGCAGGCCCTTTATTTCCGAACAGACGTTTCAACCGTGGTATTATAGGAGCATACCACATAACCTTGGCAGGAACCCTCTTCCTAGGGGGCTCGCCCTCAACATCACCAGGGTCATCTCGCCTGATCTTATACCGAAGTGCAGTGCATACCGGACATTTTTCCAAATTTTCATACTCAAGCACGGTAGAGGATGCGATCATTAATGCATGCATGTATCTTCAAGCACCTCTAATCCTAGAGGGCAGAGAACCTTCTTTGCTTCGTACGTACCTGTCGGGCAATTCGTTATTCTTTGGAAACCTCCTCTTCATTATTTTCGAGTAACTTCTCAAATGGCTTGTCACATATACCAGCCTCCGCCTTCCATTGCAGCAACTCCGGGGTGGCACCGAGCTTTGTGTTGCCATCTTCGCAATTTGGGTATAACTTCTTTTTGTGATCATCTAACATGCCCTTTAACTTTCGCTTCTCGTTTTCTCGTTTCGCATCTCTCGTGTGCATCGGCGATGGCCCGACGAAGATCATCATCAACGGGCTCATCCGATGCCTCTTCATCTTGATCACCTCCTCCCCGCATCTTCATCTTCATCATGCCCTGTTGCAATATCACCGTAGTTAGGGTACATATCATCATCCTCTTCTTCTTCTTCGTCGTCTTCCATCATAACCCCTCTTTCTCCATGCTTGGTCCAACAATTATAGCTGGGCATGAAACCTTTCCAAAGCAGGTGTGAGTGAATGACTTGCCATTCAGGGTATTGCTTCAAGTTATGGCAATCAACACATGGACAACACATAAAACCATCCGCCTGTGGGTTTTCCCGAGCCACACGGATAAATTCTTCCAGGCCCGATCTGAACTCGGTAGACGTCGGTCAACGTACATCCATTGCCGCCGGTTCATCTACATCAAATAATTAATTAAGTTTATCAATAAACAATTACAAAACATCATAATATTTATAAATAGTGGAAATTAGCACCGTACAAATGAAAGGGTTAAGTTGTTGCTTAAACCTTGATCGAGGAGGAAAGAAAGAGGAGAAAGCTTAAGTGTCGCTCCGGCACCTCATCTCATTTTTGTTGGGTGTAAAATCAAGCGGCATCACTCTCTCACACATTTCATCGAGCACCTTATGTGCATGCCAAAGAGAAGCAACTTAGCACTCAACGCACACACCTTCTCCTAGCAAAAATGAAGTGAGTGGGCTGTTTGGCGAGTGTAGCTGAGCTGAAATAGGGCTGGGGACTCTAGTACCGGTTCGTGTTACGAACCGGTGCAAATGATCTATCTTTGCACCGGTTCGTAACACGAACCGTGCTAAAGGTTCCTCGGCCGACACGTGCTCGGCCACGAACCTTTTGCACCGGTTTGTGTTACGAACCGGTGCAAAGATAGATCATTTGCACCGGTTCGTAACACGAACCGGTGCAAAAGGTCCCTCGGCCGGCTGCTCCCCTCGAACCGGTGCTAATGACCCCTTTTAGCACCGGTTCGTGCCAAATCCGGTGCAAATGACATCTGGGGCAAAAAACCAAAGCCCTTGTTTCTACTAGTGACTTGGTGGAGGTCCTGGACGGGCGGGGCATGGCGGCAATCTATGGGGCACGGGCCGGCCGTACGCAAGGGCTCGGGCGGCGTGGACTGGGAAGCTCGGAAAGGGAATGCTCGAGGAGTTGAGATCGAGGGATTTTCGGCAAACGCCAGACAGGGTCGGGGTCAAGTCGCACCTCGCGGTACCTAATTTGTTTCCGCTCAACGTGGGTCGGGTCGATCGACCACCCTGACCCCTTGCTGCTCTGCCCGTGGGTAATCAACTGAGAATTCCTTAAGTCTCAGTCACCCACAAAAATGAACTTGATTTGCACTTTTCTGTCACAAAAGTGCATTGCACTCCGAGTTGCACATTTTTTTGAACTGCAGTTGCACTTTTCTGAGATGACTGAGACTTAAGAAAATCTCAGTGACTGAGACTCCACTACCAAAAATTCAGTTCTTATAGATATTTGAGAACTTTGGTCACCTCTTGAAAATGCTCTGACAGCATAAAAAGTAGCCAATCCGTATACCCCAAAAGAGGTGCTTTGTCAGCGATGCCAAAACCGGAAATCCGTCTGCACTGATATCCATCCCCGGCCCTTGTTGCCACACCCTGCCGCGGGTTCAGCAATCCCCACCACGAAGAAAACAAGCATTATCGGCACGGCGACGCAACTTGGTCGGAGAAAAGAATCGCATGCCCACATCTGAGCTGGTGGCCACTGCCAAAGGCGATCATCTCATCTGGACGTAGCTACACCCAGGCGTGCGTACGTACATACGCAATTGTGGCTTGCTCCTGGACCAAACGGGCGAGGGGAAACCAAATCCAAGCGGGTTTGGGCTGTCAAAACGGAGCAGAGAAGTCTATGTACAGAGCATTTGATTTTGCCCACTGGGCAGCATCTCCCGCATGCGGTGCGGCTATCTCCCCATCCCTGTCTCCTCATTACTTCCTCCCTTCCTCTGCTGCTGCTTCTTCTTATGATGCTTCTGCTACTACTCCTGCTCATCAAGATTCAGCCTATAAATCAGAATCTTGGAATCCAGATGGAACGCATCGGAAGCATCTCGGAACAAGCAGCAGCGAGCGACAAGCGCGCGAGCTATCCATCGACCGATCGATCGAATACGTGCCTGCTCTTTTTCGTTCGTTGGGAGCTTGACGAAGAAGACGAGGCATGCCTGCTGCCGTCTCCGGGCGCCTCCTGACGAGGAACATCAACATGGCGAGCAGCCACCAGCATCAGCAGCCGCCGCGAGCGTCGTCGCGAGCATTGCCCGTGATCAACATTGGCCGGCTCGGCGACAACGACCCTGCCGCACGGGCGCTCGTCGTCCAGGACATCGCACGGGCCTGCCGGGATCGCGGCTGCTTCCAGGTTTGTGGCACTGGCATGTAATGTAATACTCGTTAGAACTCTGTCACTTGACACTGAACAGAACGCCACCCTGCATGGTCAGTTAAAAAGGTACTAAGTTACACCTCACACCGCACATATTATTATTCTTGCCTGACAGCAACCTCACGCTAAGTTGACTGCACTGGAAGCAAAATTAAACGTACTAGAATAGAATGTTGATGCTCAATTACTGATACCATTGTGCTGTTGTACCATCCCCTGCAGGTGATAAACCACGGCGTCAGCAAGTCCGTCATGAACGGCGCCCTGGAAGCCGCCTCCGAGTTCTTCGACATGTCCACGGAGCACAAGGAGGCGTTCGCCTCCGACGATATCCGGGGACCTATCCGGTACGACACCAGCGCGAGGGATGGGATCAGCAAGTGCAGGTCGTTTCTCAAGCACTACGCCAATCCCCTCCAAGACTGGGTCAAGTTCTGGCCAAAGCAACCTGCATCATACAGGTAATGATCAACCTGGGAGCATCCATCACATCATCACCCTTCAGCATCCTCTTTTTTTAATATGGCATGGATCATCCTAACTTACAAACAAACTATAACAGGAAGAAAATGGGGATGTACGCCGTGGAAATACAGAGACTGTCAGTGCAACTCACAGGAGCCATTATGCAAGGACTAGGATTGGGGCCAATGTACCTGCAGGAGAAGCTCGGAGCAGGGTTGCAGTTCATGGCTCTAAACAACTACCCACAAGGGTCATCGCAAGCGGGCGACACGGTCGGGCTGGCACCACATTCTGACTACGGCTTCATCACGATCCTGATGCAGAGCTCCCCAGGGCTCGAGGTGATGCACCACGACGACGATGCCTGGACGCCGGTCCCAGCCATCCCGGGGGCCCTTCACGTCCATCTCGGTGACCACATGGAAGTGTTGAGCAATGGCCGGCTCAGGTCACTTCTGCACCGGGCAATCCTGAATACCGATGAAGCGAGAATTTCTATCGCCAGCCTTCATGGGGTTGCAATCGATGAGAAGGTCAGCTGTGCTGAGGAGCTCGTCGATGAACGCCACCCAAAGTTGTACAGGGAGAGCAGCTTCCATGACTTCCTCGACTTCCTGCCGACAAATGTCAATACTTATCGGAGGTTCGTTGAGACCCTCAAATTCGACAGGGCTTAAAGATGAACACATCGGTTCTGCTCCATTACGACATAGCTGAATGAGACCCTTCGGACTCCAATTAGCTGTGCCTTGATGCTAGAGAACTGAACTATTTAGCTATGCCTCAATTACCAAGTATCCTATTACAAATAAGGGAGTATGGTATCAGCAGAGGTGGATAGACATGTGATTAGCAAGGTTGCCTTTTATTTCCCCTTTTCTTTCTTTGGAGAAATGCAGTATGACTGCATGTCTCTTCTATCAAAAGGAGGTTCAAAGGAATCTTGCAAGGTTCTTCCCCTTGTTTGGTCCTACACCATATGTGTTGGTCAGTGACGTAATATACATGTACCCGTTAATTCTTTTTTATTGCAATTTATTTTTCACATGAGATGTATTGTGTGGCATCGAGGAGTGTGATTTCCATGGAAATAACTTGTGTCCAAACCCATCAAAATGGATAATTTGTGCATGTCCAAGTTTATCATGTTTCTCCCATGAATTTGTAAATCCTGGAAGTTCCAGAATACCCAAATTAGTTGGTACACTACTACACTTCCAAAGTTAGAAAGTAACTAAAGTAACTACTAACAAGTGCATCTATGGGCCTCTTTTGGTCCGCATGATGCTAAAACAGAGAAATATGGAAAATGCAGGACTACAATGTCATGTCAACTCTAATTTTACATGGTTTCATATGCACTAATGTTTGTTTTTATCAATGGTTTCTCAAAAGAGGATTGAGTGGATATTGGATTTTCTACGAAATCTATGTAAAGGTTTCCTTAGAAAAAAAATTCCTATGGAACAAAATCCTACAAATTAAATAACCACCATAGGAAACAAAATCCGAATATGAAGCATCCGCAAATCCTTCGAATGAAAGAGGCCCTTAAGAGCTTGTTTGGTCCCATATGATTTTATAAACACAAGAATAGACAAGACACATGAATATGATAGGGATACACGTGCGAAACAGAGGATCAAAGAACAAATAAATTTTGTAAACTTGGTTGTTTGTTTCACGTACGGGAATGGGAAAAAACGCAGTAATTCTAATAAACATGGTCAAATCACATGGAAAAGTGTAATTACCACGCCATTGCGACACTAGTATTATAAATTTGGAACAGAAATCAAAGTGGATTGTAAAATTAGTGTGTCTTCTTCCTTTGAAAGTGAGATCAAAGGAAATTTTCCCGCTAAATTCCTTTGAACCAAACACTATGGGAAACTCAAACTTCGCCGTGTGCCAGGTTATTTATTGGGATTAAAACGTCGGGGCCTCACGGTAAATATCGAATTCCCGTCCGCCCTCCAGAAACCTCACGGCGAAACACCAGCTCGCGGCAACGTTACCGAAATCCACACGGCAAAACAAGACTCACGGCGAATCTTTGGGAAAACTGACAGCGAAACAAGGCACATAGAAAAATACAAAGAAAGCTCACGAGAATCTGGGTTTCCTGTAGTGAAACGGATGAATGGTGTTACAGCCAGAAAATTTTACTGTTCCTACATTTTTCGTTTGAACCAGGGTCCATTGTTGAAAACACAGGAAAAGAAAGAAATATATATGATTGAGATGATATCTGGTATCAAATCCTACGCTAAACCGAGAACACAAGAATCTGCAATTGAGAGCATATATATGGTAGCGCACCATAGGAAAATCGCATGAATTTGTTTGAATGAATAGGTGCAAGAGTATTTCTCTTTCTGTTTTTTTTTCTTTTCTATTCCGTAGTAATAAAAGCAGACGTACGTGTGTCGGCGTTTGTGCTCCGATGGGATCTCGCTGTGCCTGCTACTGGCTACTGCTATGCTAGGTAAGGTAATGAGAAGAGAACCAAGATTCAGAAGAAACAGAACACCTGTGAAACGGGAGAGAATGATGGGGAATATGGCTGACCTTGAGCCCGACCGATGGGGCCTGCGAGTGGTAGATGCGCCTCGGCCGCCTCTCCTGCTAGATCTTTCTGTCTATCCTCGCGCGGGGCTTGGCCGCGCCGTAACGGCTTGCCATTTTTATAGGCGCGGCGCGCTGGGGGTGTTCTCGTCGGGATAAGAAGGTTAACGAGGGAGCTGGAATCTGGGAGAGACGCATGGGCGAGCCCAAGCAGCGGGTGGAATGCGAGCCCCCGCGGACGTGTCGGCGTATGAGAGCATCAGCCTGGGCTAGAACTAAAACTGCAATCTCGGCGAGTTAAATTAGTAGCTTGTGCTTGGCTCGAACTGAAAGCTATGGATGTGATCCTGACAGAGCTAAACAGCCATAGTTAGGGCATCCCCAACGCGGGCTCTTACCCACGGGCGCCAGGATCGTAATCCTAATCTGATGGCAACATGTGATCAGCCTCGCAGTTCTACTTCCGTGAGAAGTGCCTACCGTTGGAGAAAGTGGCGCTTAGGGATAAATCTCTGTTTTGTTGCTATATTTTTCTGCACCTTAAACCCTCATGTTAGCGCCGAGCATTGTACATGCCCTTACGAGCTACTATAGCTATTCGTTTTACTTGTCCAAACAGAATTTATTAGGGTTTTACCGTAACAATGGCGTCTACACTATCCCTCACGACGTCGCCACCAGCGTCTGTGGCAGCAGAAGCCGCATCTGCAACATCTGGAGGGGTACAACAACAGAAGATCCCGGAGATTCATAAACTCCTGGAGCACCTGGATCTACAAGAGGAGGACTTTGACCATGTGATCGTTGATTAAGCTGAGGAGGAGATTTTGGAAGAAGGCACACGTTATCTTGCGGTCATGAGAGTTCATATAGGGAAAAGCTTCAGCCAATCGGCCTTCCACTCCGAGATGTGTGGAGCGTGGAACCTAGCACAAGACGTCATGTTCAGGAAGCTAGGCATGAATCTCTTCATTGCGCAGGTTGTTCTGCTTGGCAGATTGTAAAAACATGTTGTGGAGCAAGGTCCGTGGCTGTTCCGACAATGCGCAGTGTGTTGATAGAACCGTATGACGCGTTGAGCAAGGCTGAATAATCGACTGAGCTCGAGTATATGCAGGTTTCACGTGTGAAGAAAGCTGGGAAGATCATGCAAATCCAATATGAAGGCCCGAGTATCTATGTGGACTACATGTGTGTTCGTGTGCGGCATGACATACGTGAACCCCTGCTCAGGTTTGTATCCATTGTGAGACATGGAGAAAAGGTGATGTTTCTGTACATATATGAGAAGTTAGGTTGCTTTTGCAAGGTTTGTGGCTTGTTGGGTCATGAATATGAAGAATGTGGCAATGGTATCCATACTGAAAGGACATGAAGTTGGCACACGACTCTATGCTGACCCCCTCCCAATAGAATGTGTGGTGAACTTGATCCAACGAGAGGTTTTGGAGGCCGGTCTAGAGAACGCTACCCGGGGTTTCGTAGAGGGCAGCAAGGTGGCCGAGCTTATGCAACTCAAGGTGTGATGGATGAGGAAGGAAGATCTTAAGGATATTGGTAAGATCCCAAGGAAATGTAGTGATGTCCATATGGTGGATAAAGATAAAGGAGCAAGGAAAAGGTTGGCCTTACATGGCGGATGATATCGATGTGCCTGAGGTTGGCAACTCAAGGGACATGGTTATGCTTACTATACCATGTGAGAAGACAATGGCCGAGGGTTCTGGTTTGGATGATGGCGAGTACAATGACAATGAGTCTCTTGACAGTAAAGGTAACAAGAAAGAAAATAAAACTCTGAACTGGCGAGCTCTGGCACGGTGCGCCGCCCGTCTCAGTGAATCTACTCTGATGGAACTGCCTGGGGAGGGGGGCCGCTGAACAGTTCGTGAGCTCGTAGCCTTATGCAAGGCTAATTCCCCTAAGATTGTCTTCTTGTGTGAAACTAGACAAGTGGTAGACAAAGTTAGAAAGTTGAGAGAAACACTGGCTCTATGGGGCTTATGCCGGCGTAAGTAGTGATGGTCTGACTGGTGGATTGGCACTATTCTAGGATGACTCCCTATAACTTATTGTCCTTGAAGTAAATGGAAGGTTTATTAATGTTTTCATTACGGACCTTGCAGAATATCTGACTTGACGAGCAACCTTTGTGTATGGCGAGCCAAGAGTGGAGAATAGACACTTGGTGTGGACGAAGTCGTCTCAGCAGAGAGCCCAATCCCAGTTGCTTTGGCTCCTATGTGGCAACTTCAATGAAGCGATGTGGCAACATGATCATTTTTCCAACTTACTTTGTGGAGAGGCACAAATGCTGGCTTTTAGAGATACTTTGTCCTTGTGTGAACTGATGGATCTCGGTTTCTCAGGAGCACCGTTCACATATATAATCAGAGAATAAGAGTGCAAAATGTACGGGTCCATCTGGACGGTTCTTGTGCTAATATGGCATGGCGTGATATGTTTCCAACGATCTTGGTGAAGCACCTAACGTTTACTAAGATGTGATCATTGCACACTGTTCTTTTGTGTTTACAGAGAGGAACTGGCTACTGGCCGGCGTATTCACTCATCTCCTCGCTATGCAATTATGTGGGAGAGTGATGATATTGGGACTCCAAGTGTGGAGTGTTGCGTAAGCAAAGTATTTTCTCCACAAGGGTGACTCGAGGGTTATATCGAACTCTCGGGGAATTGAGTAAAGAGTTATCTCTCCCTCTCTTTTTCTAGCAATCCTGCAAAATAAAATAAACTTTTATGTCTCTAACTCCACCATATGGTTGTCAACTACAAGGTTTCGTAGTAACACAAGTAAAATGAACTAGAAAAGTAAAGTAAACTAAGTAAAAGCAGTAAAGGATTAATTGTTTTTGGGTTTTGTGTGCAAATAAAATAATAAAATATTTTTGATAACTTGTAAGTTAAAAGATCATCAAAATATTACAAATGAAATTATTTCCGGGGTCGCTAACTTTTTTACATTTACCAATGATAACTCGCATATAAAGAGTTGATAACTTTTTACCCAAAAAAAAGTTGTCAAAACATATTAACACGATAGTAGTTTTAAAGATCTTGTCGAGACCGATTTATTGATGAAATCGGATTTAAAATCAAAATAGTCATTTAAAAAAAGATAAAACATTTTGAATGTTTGGTGCCGTTAAGAGATGGATGCATGACCATGCGTGATTAGGGGGGCTAATTAGGAAGACATGCAAGCAAATGAATAAGAAAAGAAAGGATGACGCGGAATCTTTGGCCGCCATGTGAAACAAAGAGGAGTCATGCATTTTGTCATTTAGTGATTGGAGAATAGAGGACCACTACCAGACAACCATGCATTTTGTCTTTTAGTGATTAGAGGATCACACGATATGTCAAAAACTGACCGCTCAAGCGATTCGACCGCCAGCTAGGAGCATCCTATATAGAGGTATAAAGGAGGGGATATATTTGAAGTATAAGATGACAAGTTCTAGTCTAATTCATATACACCCTTACGTATTATATATACTTCTAACAATGAGTACAATCTAGAAAGCCTAGACTTAATCGGCTGACTGCTACCATTCAGCAACCCACCCTAGCCGAGCTTAAGCTGCTTAACAACCACTCCTCTAAAATTATCAACCAATTTGAGCACATCTTAAGGTAGGTCCCAACAACTATAGTCTTCGTAGCCGGGCGCCTTGACCGCCAAGTGCTATGGATTCATCAAGAGAGATATGGAGAGAGACACTTATCGTCGAGTGGAAGATAAAAAGGTAGGCTCGGCACTGGTGGGCTGCAGGGAGATGTGCTTGACTAGTCAGCGGGACGGATTGACATGTATCCGATATGAGAACAACAATAAATGTCAAGTATAATCCAGGATGCGGTAAATTATGCCTATGTTAGCCGCCTATACTACGGCATTTACAAGCGTTGGTCCATCTTATGCCTACAATGATGTAATTACATGCCAGCATAAAATGACGAAAATCTAAGTGCGTGTTCTCTTCAGTTGCTCATGTGAGATGGTTGCGGGTTAATTTTATTTTTTGTGACACTTTCAAGTTTTTAAAAATGTAGACTATAATTCTGGACATATATTGTGTTGTATCTTCAACATCTGTGAAGTTTAATCCCAAAATATGATAATATGTGATCTACACAAAAAAATATGATGTGTAGATAGTGCGCGACACTTTTTACGTATGTCTTCTCTTTTTTTACACAAGTTAAATATTGATATATTTTCAGATAAAACTTCACAGATGCACAAGCTACAACATAATGTATGTCCAGAATTTTAGTTTACATATTCTTTAAAAACATAAAAGTGTTAGAAAAAATGGGGTGCATCCGCAACTAGTTACGGAATATCCCCTCTGAATGATGAGCAGAAACTCCAGTAGCAAATGGATCCCCATTTCCCAGCCTAGAACACGGAGGGATGCACGAAATCGCCATGTGTCAGGGAGAGGGCTATGCAGGATCGTATTTGTGAAGGACTCTTGTTGGCACCAAACTATGGACTGTGAACCACACATTTGTTTCTGCCATCGAGCTAAAGTAGTTGCGTGTGTTGTGCGAGTAATAGTTAGCAAAAAGTTGAGTCAAAAGGAAGTCAGGAAGTTGTGGTTCGTGTATTTGGCGTTGGCAGTGAAGAATGGAGTCTGGGCCACACATTATTTTCCATGCTAACGAACAACGACAGAACAATGGCGAAAGAAGTCGAAACATGATACCTAGTTCTCTGTGAAACAGAATAGAAAAGCAGCCGGTGGGTTTCCCCAAGAAGAGGTGTTTTGTCAGCTTGCCGACGCCAAAACCGGAAACCCACATCCTCTATGCTGATAGCCATAGCCTCACGTAAATGAACGTTTGGTTCTATTGCTCATCATGGCTAGCCTGGCTATAACTCGCTTGGGCAACGAGATCAAGCCAAATTAGTTCTCCCAGCTCAGGGAGTTTTCCTTGCTCACCGAGACTAGTTTGCCCTGAGAAGCTAGATATTTTCTGCTCCACCAAACGCTCAGCCTAGCCCAGCGAGGCTAGTGGGGCAATAGCGTGTGAGGATCAAAAATCTCCCAACAAACACTTAGGGTTGTTAATGGAACAGATGATTTCACTCCAAATCCGCATTCGTCTCCTTTTTAAAGATACATACGTATTATTTTTGATAATCTATCGGATATGGATACGGATGTAAATATTGGTCAAGCGAATATCCGGCTGATTATGGTATTGATAATATTCATCGAATATGGATTATCCGACAATCTTTACGAATTATCTAAGATCCCTAAAGAGGATAATCTGATAAAATTAGGGCAACCCAAATATCCATACAACATAGTTAGTTTATTGGCCATACAATGTATGCATGCAATTTGCTTTGTTGCACCAACAAGTGTGCAGTTGGTATAGCTCGCTATTGCAACCTTGTTGTCTCGAGCCAAATTGGCTCTCCCAACCTGAGGATGTTTTCCTTTCCCATCGAGCGTACCATGCCCTTAGAAGCTAGATATTTTCTGATGTACCGAAGCCTAGCCCGGCAAGGCTAGGTGGATGATAGCCCGCCAGGATCCATAATCTCCATGCACACACTTATGGCTCCAACTCAGCATTCACATCCGATGTTAAGATATAGTATGTATTTTTAGGAATTCTCCAGATATGAATACGAATATAGATGTGGATATTGGTCAAGCGGATATCTAGCGGTGGTATTGATAATATCTAACGAATATGGGATTGTCCGATTTTTTTTGCGGATTATCCGAGGTCCCCAAAGTGGATAATGTGATAAAAGTAACCCAGCCCCAAATATCCAAAACAAGTTGACCCAACTAGCATGCAATTTGCTTTATTGTACAGACAAGTGTGCAGGTTTGGCTATAGTATACGCTTTCTGCTCACATTTTTTACATAAAAGAAACATACTTCTAATTTATGTGTATATTTTCTTAATTTATGTGTATATTTTCTTAATTGTCCGTTTTTCTTAATTGGGGGCTTTCTGGAGCGAGCGGAAGCAGCGTTGGGTAGGCTCTCCCGGACGCCTGCCGATCCTGTGGTTCTACCTGATGATGGCAAAGTGGGCGCGAGCGGAGCGGGCCTTCACGGCTGCTTCTCTCCTCGTGCTAGGGCGAGCTCGGTGATCACAGCTCCGGTCATGCAGATCATGCCTGAGCTTGTGGAGTTGTGTGGTGGTGTGCTTACGCCTCCTTCCATCAAGGAAGTGAGGCCCGTCTTGCACGAGTCCTCGGATGTGTATTCTCCGCCATGTCAGGCGCTTGGCTTCGAGAAGTGTGGTGTTGATGGTAAGGTCTCTCTCTCGCCTGAGTTCGGAAGGCAGTTGGTACCCGGAGTTGTCGTCGCCAGAGAGGTTTACGATTTTCTCGCGACCTTGGTTGTTGCCTTTCCTGGATCCGCAATTGGTTGATGGGTGCCCCAATGGCGTGGCCTGTCGCGTTGGAGTCTCGTGTTCGAGTGTTTGTTAGTGTTGCTTTGTGATTTCTCTAGATGTGTTGGTTGTGTGGGTTTGGCCCAGTTGATGTAGGTTTTTGCCGGTTTTTTTCTAAAAACCGAGCACCCTCTTCTTAATTAATGAATGGTGCAAAGCTTTTGCCTCTCTTTCAAAAAAAATATTTGAAACCGCATCCGACCGTCGGATTCCGACGTGATCTAAATCCCCTACGAAAATATGATTAAGAAAATGTGAAAATAGCACTATCCAGTATGATCCGTTTACATCGCGAGACACATTACATTCGGCGCGAAGCGGGACAGTGGGAGAGAGAAAAGATTCACGGCTCCTACTTACATGGTCGCGCTCGCTCGCACCCGCAGCAGAGCTTGTGACCACTGCCGTGCGAAAAGGGGCCTCGTGATCATCTCTCATCTGCACACCGAGGCGTTCATATGCAATTGGGGCCTCTGCTCCTGGACCGGAACCATCCGGTATTCGGCTGTCAAGAACCAAAAGCGGACGCGCAGCAGGTGCGTTTTATTTTGCCCAGTGGACAGTAGTAGGGCTAGTAGCAGGATCGTGGTGCGGACGGCTATCTACCCATCCCTATCTGAACTGATCACTTGTTGGTTGCTTCCTCTGCTGCTACTGCTTATCTGGCTATCAGATCCAGCTTATAAATCCACACTCCTAGAATCCATATAGAGATCATTGGAAACAAGAGGTAGAGAGCGAGAGAGCGAGCGTGTGTCTGCCTCTTCTCTTCTCCTCTCTTCTGCCGCCTCTGGGGCCTCTTGCCGAGGAACATCAGCGTCATGGCAAGCCACCAGCCACAGCAAGCATTGCCGGTGATCAACATTGCCCTGCTCGGCGACAAGGACCCCGCCGCACGGGCCCTCGTCGTCCAGGATATTGCGCGGGCGTGCCTCGATCGCGGCTGCTTCCAGGTTAGAGTTACACGTGCACACCACACATGCATGCCCCTGTTTTCTTCTTCTTCTTTTAAAACAAGCGACAATACATATACTACTCCCAAAGATGCCAATATTAATACAGTACATCATTGTGGTCTACTAACCTCAAGGTGATAAACCACGGCGTTAGCAAGATCGTCATGGACGGCGCCCTCGAAGCCGCCTCCGAGTTCTTCGACATGTCTACGAGATACAAGGAGGTGCACGCGTCCGATGACATCAGAAGCCCGGTCCGGTACGACACGACCTCGAGGGACGGGATCAGCAAGTCCAGGTCCTTCCTCAAGCACTACGCCAATCCCCTGGACGACTGGATAAACTTATGGCCAATGCAACCTGCAACATACAGGTATTTTTTAACAAATTTTTTATTAATATCAAGAAGATATCAATTACATTCACCCTCTACAACAACATAATTGTATTAACATCAGCCTGAAAACGACCTTCACATCAATTTGTGCATGACTCTCCTACAGTCTACAGCTACAGAGATGGATCATGCTCTGCTTTTACCATGAGATTAATTAGTCTTAAAATTTACTACCAACAGGGAGAAAATGGGAACGTACTCCATGGAAATACAGAGTCTGTCAGTGCAGCTCATGGGAGCCATTGTGCAGGGCCTGGGACTAGGGTCAATGTACCTGCACGACAAACTTGGAGAAGGATTGCAGTTCGTGGCCCTCAACAACTACCCACAGGGATCATCGCTGGCAGGCGACACGGTCGGGCTGGCGCCTCACTCCGACTACGGCTTCATCACCATCCTGCTGCAGAGCTCCCCGGGGCTCGAGGTGATGCACCACGACGACCATGCCTGGACGCCGGTCCCGGCCATCCCGGGGGCTCTCCATGTCCATCTCGGTGACCACCTGGAGGTGCTGAGCAATGGCCGGCTCAGGTCACTTATGCACCGGGCAATCCTTAATACCGATGAAGCAAGGATTTCTATTGCGAGCATCCACGGTGTAGCAATGGATGAAAACGTCGAATGCGCCGAGGAACTCGTCGACGAGGGCCACCCCAAGATGTACAGGGAGAGCAGCTTCCGTGACTACCTCGACTTCCTCCCCACAAACGTCAAAAAGTACCGGAGGTTCGTCCAGACCCTCAAGATCAACACAGCTGCTTAAAGATGAAGAACTCATTGGTTCTGCTACATTAAGGCATAGCTGAATGAGACTCTTCACACAAGTGTCCACTTGGCTGAGCCTTGATGCCAGAGAACTGAACCATTTACCTATGCCTCAATTACCAAGTACTATATTACTGCAAATAAGGGAGTATGGTATCAGCACAACTGGATAGACGTGTGATTAGCAAGGTTGCATTTTATTTCGCCTTCTCTTTCTTTGGAGAAATGCAGTATAGCTCGCATCTCTCTTCTATCAAAAGGAGGTTCAAAGGAATCTTGCAGGGTTCTTTGATCGTACCGTCCTACACCATGTGTTGGTCAGCGAAGTCATATAGATGTACCAGTTAATTCTATCGCAATTTATTTTTTCACATGAGATGTATTGTGTGGCATCGAGGGGGTCATGTCCAAGTTTATCATATGTTTCTCTAATGAATTTGTAAAGTTGGGCAGTTCCGGGATACCTGATATTAGTTGGTACACTACTACACTTCCTATGTCAGAAACTAACTGTAGAAACTATTGATAACAAGTGTATCTTTTGATAATCCTGGCAGGCAGGACATGACCATCCTACATTAAGGGTCATCTTGTTCGCCGGATTTTGAAACGCAGGAATAGAAAAATCATACGACTGGGATGGTATGTTGTATCACATCTTATGGTAATGGGAAACACAAGAATCTGTGATAAAGATTATCTGGTTGCACCAAAGGGAAGCACATGTTTTTCCTAAAAGGAACAAGTTGATGACATTTGTTATTGAAACAAAGAGGAAAAATATGAGATTAGGACTGAGTATTTCTTTCTGAAAAAATTGCATGCAGGGTAGCCATGTGATAAATTCCTAGGATGTTGTAGATGTGACCACGGTAGATGTTACATCGGTAGCGCTTGATAGGTGTGGAGCAAGGGAGACATAGCCATCTACGGACTGAGATTACACGGGGACAACGGTTTACCCAGGTTCAGCCTCTTTGGAGAGTAAAAGGCATACTTCCTGCTTGTGTGTATTGATTGGAGAGTTACAACATGGGGTGTCGCAATTCGGTTATCGCGACTACGAGTAGCATGAGGATGGAATCGATCTGTCTAGGGTTCCACAACGGGTGTTTATATGAGCATTCTCGGTTAGGGTTTACAATAATCACGTTGATTTGGTTAGTCAACTCGCATGCCTAATGTGATACTTAGCTACTCTCGTAGGCCACCTCCAGATCTAGTCGCTAGCTTCACTCCAGATCCAGTATGTTGTTGATGTGACCACGACAGATGCTACATGGGTAGCGCTTGATAGGTGCAGAGCACGGGAGACATAGCCATCTACGGATTGAGAATGCACTGGGACAAGGGTTTACCTAGGTTCAGCCCCTCCAGAGAGTAAAAGGCCTACTTCCTGCTTGTGTATATTGATTGGAGAGTTACAATGGGGTGTTGCAAGTCGGCTATCGTGACTACGAGTAGCATGAGGATCGAATCAATCCGTCTAGGGTTCCACGTCGGGTGTTCATATGAGCACCCTCGGTTAGGGTTTACAATAATCACGTCGAGTTGGTTAGTCAACTCGCGAGCCTAATGGGCTACTTAGCTACTCTCGTAGGCCACCTCCAGATCTAGCCGCTAGCTTCACTCCAGATCACCGCGTGAAGAAAATAGCACATGGGTCGGCCCACCTCGCATTGCACCGTCTACCTCATCTCCGTGATTGACCACTGCTGCTAACCCCCCGCTTCTGTAGCTAGCCTCAACCTCCTTGTTATCACCAGAATTTGACCGGATCAGAGGTGGGCCGAGATTAAGATAGACTTGAAGAATATACATGGAAGATATACATGAATCGGCCTTGTATACAAAGTTTGGGCTAGTTTGCCCGTGTATCTGTAAATATAGTAGGATACGTGTCGGTTAGATAGAATTTGGCTCGTGCACGGTTGGGATTATTCCCACGTTAGAAAGTCTACGGACTATAAATATGTATCTAGGGTTATTGAGAAAGACAACAATCACGTTCATCACAAACCAATCTAGGCGCATCGCCAACCCCTTGTTTCGAGGGTTTCTTCCGGGTAAGCATCATGCTGCCTAGATCGCATCTTGCGATCTAGGCAGTACACGTTTATTCGTTGTTCATGCGTTGCTCGTGCTGAAGCCTTATTGATGGCGAGCAACGTAGTTATCGTAGATGTGTTAGGGTTAGCATTGTTTCATCGTGTCACATGCTTTTGTCCATGCAACCCTTAGACGTCTAGCCGCCCTTACACCTATCTTAGGTGTAAGGGCGGCACCTCGCTTGATCATTGTTTAGTAAATCCGATATGTTATGATTGCTCCTTGTTCTTCAAGGATTAGTTTAATATCTGCATAGTTAGGCCTTGCAAACGGGTTGAAGGATCCAGTAGCACGTAGGGTGTAGTTTGCTAGCCCTAGATAAGATGTACCGGGGATCAACTTCATGTTGGTTTTTAGGCCTTGTCTAGGGTCGGTTTATTATCACCGTGCGTGGCTGCCAGGCTCAATCACGCGTAGGATGTTCCGATTATGTGGTGAAAACCCTAAATCGTCGTAGGTCGTTTCAGCTTTATATTGATCAAGCAGGACCACCATGTGATCGTAGACCTCATACGAACCATGGGTGGATCGGCTCCTTGAGTCGATTCACAGGACAACCTGAGAGCCAATCGAGGCTCGTATTTAATGTTTACGTGTATGCCATGCAGGAAACTAAGCGAAGCAAATCCATCACCTTCCTGACCAGGTATAGGTCAGGTGGCACGCCCTTGCACCAGCATCGGACGTGCGTGCCGAGGCTTTGCGGGCCGTCGCTCGAGGGACCAGGGCCAGCCGCAGTCCTGGGAGCCTCCCGGCTCTACTGTGTTGCCCGTCGTTGCTCGCCGGTGGGTTTCTGACCGCAACACATTCTGGCACGCCCGGTGGGACAGTCTTCGACATCAACTGCATCGCCATCTACATCTGAGATGGCGGAAGGTACTCCAGTCACGTACGAAGATCTGACTGAGGAGCTCAAGAAGAAGTATGACGAGGTCAAAGCGATCCTCGAAGCCGTCCTCATCGGCTCTTTCCAGAGAACCCGCTCACATGGCATTAGGTGGAAAGGGTTCTCACCTGAAGGCGCGCTTGATGGAGTGGACCTGTCTACCCCGTCAGAAGAACGCACCAGGTCGCTGCGTCAGGAGATTAATTTCATGGTAGCTCATTCGCTGCACCGCCATTCTGAGAACCTGGTGAACACTTTGGAGCGTGTCGCCCTTCGGGTGGTCCAGGAAATCATGAGGCATCAGTACTCGCCGTCAGGACCTGCTCTAGGGACTCATCAAGGAGAGATACCACTCCAGTCCCGACCACCGCTGCCGTTCGCGTTGGCAGCACCAGAAGTGCCGAGTTCACCGGCATTCGTCGTCTACAAGATCGGTGGTGACCCTAGTGATTACCAGTTCTTGCATGAGGCGCCTAAGGAGATCCCTCACGGGTACACGTGCACATACGTGCCAGACTGCAATAACTGGGCACTCACGAACCAGAGCCGCAACGACGGGGACTTCGGAACAGCAGGAGGAGCTTCTGGATCAGATCTTGAGAAGCAGACGTGGCTAGCTAAGTATGCCACTCCAACAAACCTCCAAAGCCCAACTCCTGCAGCTAGCTCAGAGCTTGAGAAGCAAGCGTGGTTGGCTAAGTACGCCACTCCGGCGAATCTTCAGAGCTCGACTCCTGCAGCCAGCACCGCGAGATCGGATCGAGTACAATCTTGAGAGACCAGTTCGGCATGGTGCCGAAAAGGAGGGCAATCGGCTATTCCAAGCCGTACCCCAACGAGTACGATTTGATCCCACTACCACCCAAATATCGGCTCCCTGAATTCTCCAAGTTTAGTGGGTCAGAGGGCTCCAGTTCAATCGAGCATGTGAGCCGATATTTGACGCAGCTGGGCATGATCTCAGCATCAGATGAACTACGTGTGAGGTTCTTCGCACAGTCCCTCACAGGATCGGCTTTCGGGTGGTACACATCGCTGCCACCGGACTCAATCCGGACTTGGAAGCAGTTGGAAGAACAGTTCCACATGCGGTATCACTCGGAGGCTTCCGAGGCTGGCATTGCCGATCTAGCACAAGTACGACAGAAGCATGGAGAAACAGTGTCAGAATACATCCAGCGCTTCAGGACCGTTAGGAACCGATGCTATTCGGCTCGTTTGTCTGAAAAAGAAGCAGTCGAGTTGGCGGTGGTGGGTCTCGCATCACCGATCAAGGATATGGCTTCCCAAGCAGACTACCCTTCACTGGCACATATGGTTCAGAACTGTCGTTATATGAACAGTGCCACCCAGAGTTGTACCAGGATAAATTCAAGCGTGCGGTAGTCCTGGTTGAGGCGGATAAAGATGAAGGCTCGCGGGGAGATCAAGAGGTAGCGGTGGCTGAATGGACTCGGGGGCAAGCCCCGTGTCCTGCAAATGGGTTAAGCCACAAGGTCCTCCAAGAGGGTTTGACTTCGACGTGACCAAGGCTGAGCAAATTTTCGACCTCTTACTTAAGGAGAAGCAGCTAAAGGTACCCGAAGGCCACAAAATCCCCACGGCACAGGAGCTGAACGAAAAGTCATACTGCAAGTGGCATAACACGTTCACCCATACCACCAGCGACTGCAGGGTGTGGCGTCAGCAGATCCAAATGGCGATAGAACAAGGGCGTTTAATTTTCAGCCAGTACGCCATGAAAGTCGACACACACCATTTCCCCGCCGTTAACATGGTGGAGTGCACTTACCCTGGAAGGTGCCAGCCAGGTTTCTCGTTCAGCATCAACATGGTAGGACCTGGGCACCACTCTGGTAAGGACATAGACGAGGGCAGCTGCTCTCATAACAAGGACAAAGAGGAAGCCGTTCCACGCGATCGGCTCCGGCACGATGGCAAGCGCTACATCACAGAGGGAGAAGTGAAGAATGTACGATATCAGCGACCTCTCTCTGATCACCTCCTCAACAAATACGTGAGTCAATACGACCAACGCCGACGATGCGACGACGATGACGAAAGAGATCGTCTGGCTAACAGGGACGCCAGGAGACATCGTCGGCATGATCGCGACGAGGAGAGATATGAGCGTCATGCCAAGGAAAAGTCAAGAGAGCAAGACGACGTGGATAGGCACTGGGACCGTCCCTTTTCGGTTACTTGTTGGGATTCGGGAATGAGCCGATTGCCTACAATCGGCAGCGCCTGGAATGTAGACGAAGAAGAAGGGTGCAGGGGACGTGTCAGTGTTCAAACGTCTAGGGCCTCTCCCATCTCGGAACAAGCAAGCTGAGTCCTCTCGGGTGGAAGATCTCGAGGAGTTAGAAGACGACGATGAAGAAGAAGAAGATAAGTACCACCGGCCAAGGTGGTGCCCTGATGGACTCAGCCGTTCCCAAAAGCGTAGGGTTCAGCGGCTACGTGGTTTGGAGGAAGCCGAAAGGTTATACCTACACACGTTGAGGAAAGCGCGACCTGATCTGGCCGCGAAAATTCAGCGAACTCTGGACGAAGAGGGTCAGCCACAAAAGAAAGAGTGGCGCCCCAAACAAAGGAAAGCCGATGATGAGACATCGGCTGGCACAAACATGGTGTTCATCCTTCCAGCGGAGTTTTGTGCTCCGAGATTAGACGAAGCACCCGTGGCACAACTTGACTGCGGCCCACGGCCAGTTATCTTTGAGAAGCCACGAGAAAGGAGCTACAGACACCTGAAGGCCCTGTACTTACGAGGTTATATCAATGGGCAGCCTGTCAACAAGATGCTGGTGGACACCGGAGCGGCAGTCAACATTATGCCATACTCCATGCTACGTCGGTTGGGACGCTCTAGCTCGGATCTGATCAAGACCAACGTTACATCGAGCGATTTCAACGGCCAAGCATCCGAAGCACAAGGTGTTACGAACGTGGATCTGACCGTAGGAAGGAAAACCATCCCTACGACTTTCTTTATTGTCGATAGCAAGAGAACCTATGCTGTCCTGCTAGGGAGAGATTGGATCCACGCCAACTGTTGCATTCCATCCACGATGCACCAATGTTTAATACAGTGGGATGGAGATGAAGTAGAGGTCGTCCACGCAGATGACTCAGCCGAGATTTCAACGGCTGGCATGAACGTTTGGGAGACGACAGGCCAAGAGCCACTCTCAGGCATCACTTTGGACGACTGCGAGCGCATCGGCGTGACAAAGGACGGGGTGAGGCTGGTCTTATCCACCGGCCTGGCCGTGTAACAAGAGCAAAATCTATGGACGTACGTGGCCGATCCTTGTGATCGGCCCCAAAAAATAAAAAGGGATAATCTTGTCTCAAGCATGTCACGTAGTTATAGTGAAGCAAGACCAAGATGTAAACCTTCATTGAGCAATTCAATCAACATGGAGGCCGATTCCAGCAATCGGCCAAAATTATCCTCACCATACGTTCTGCCTGTGTTCAACGTCGATCTAACGGGCAAAATATAAAACAAAAATGTGTGTCAAAATAAAATTTCACTTATTTTTAACCTTATTAATTATGCCATTTCATTTATTTAAAGTACAATTTGAATTCAATAATTAGTGAAGTATAAAAATTAAATTTTAACTATTCAGTAACTAAGTAAAATGTTAAAATTAATTTTATTTACCATAATTGCATTAACTTAATTATTAGTGGTAATTCATAAACCCTAGTTTGCAAATTACTATTTTCTATTTTCTTTAAATAGTAATAACTCAAGAAAATATTAAAAGCCAATATTATTTTGGTAAATCAAAACTTATTTACTTAAACATATTTAGTTAACAAGTTAATTATTTTAAACCCTAATAACAATTATTAAACCCTGATTCTTAATTAAAACCTACATGATGCACTAATATCACCTAGGTAGAAACCCTAACTTGTTAATTGAATTAGTACCATTGATCACCACTCCTATATACCATACCATTAAGATCAACCTCAATCATTAAACCCTAGTAGAACCATAATGATAAACCCTAGTATCAACTTTGTGTAGCAAATCACATCACATGTTCCTATCCAACTAAACCTTACTTAGGAAATGATAAACCACTTAGCTTAGAAACTATTAGAGATTATTTGGTAAAGCAAATATGAAGTCATAGTAAACCCTAACTCATAGCAACACCTTGATAACCATCCTTTGATATGATGCTTAGGAGAAACCATAGTAATAAACCTACTAATACTTGCTACATGTAGATCACTTCTACTTAAGCACCAACCAGTCCTATTAGTAAACCCTAATAGCACTTAGCTCCTATTTAAAGTAGTTCATATTCTTATTTTAACTTGTTCTTCAAAATTTATTCTTTTGAAGTACAAATGTCAATCAAACCTTAGAAGCCCTATCCTTCTTTGAAATACTCATTATTTCTTAAACAACATGTTCTTCAAAAGTTATTCTTTTGAAGTATAGTATAAGTAATCATCAACCATGTTCTATAGAACTTAAAATTGACAACTGTTCTTTACATATTATTCCATCACTATTCTTATGTGTATGATTGTTATGATGCCTTATATCACTTGGTTATGATGCTAATATAACCAAACCCTAATAAGAACCTTGTTTGAGAACCATTCTAAAAGTGCAACCAACCCTAAAGAAATCTTTACAACTCATCCATCCTAAATCATCGAGATTAGGTTACACTCGGGACGATTGCATCTCATACTATGCATTACACTACAAGAAAAGTTGCCATGGCCGACGAAGTTGAAGTCGCGCCGTGGTTGCTGGTGTACCATGGCCGACGATTTTTGGTCCCTCCGTGGTGCATGTCAAAACTTTTTTTTTCTCGTTTTTGAGGCCCCCTAGCCCGACGAAAGCGGCCAAAACGTCGCGTATGGTGGCCCGGGACGTGGTGCATCTCGAAA
>NC_061514.1:35083096-35109060 GCF_022539505.1 Lolium rigidum | reverse complement strand
GGGCCAGCCGCAGTCCTGGGAGCCTCCCGGCTCTACTGTGTTGCCCGTCGCTGCTCGCCGGTGGGTTTCTGACCGCAACAACTTCCGAGTTCCATCCCGTTCCACTTCCAAGTGCTTCGCGAGCATGTATGTGATAGTAGTATCATATCAATCCTATTAACATGTTTCATTTGGAATTTTGAGAATCTAAAAATTGGCTAACCGGGTAAACCCTGGTGAATTCGGATGTAACTGATACGTCTCCGACATATCGATAATTTCTTATGTTCCATGCCACATTATTGATGATATCTACATGTTTTATACACATTATATGTCATATTTATGCCTTTTCCGGAACTAACCTATTGACGAGATGCCGAAGGGCCGGTTCTCGTTTTCGCTGTTTTTGGTTCCGAAATCCTAGTAAGGAAATATTCTCGGAATCGGACGAAATCAAGACCCGGCATCCTATTTTTCCACGAAGCTTCCAGAACACCCGGGAAGGACCAGAGGGGGGCCACAGGCCCACCAGACCATAGGCCGGCGCGGCCTGGGTGTGGCCCGCGCCACCCTATGGTGTCGCCGCCTCGTTGACCCTCCGACGCCGCCTCTTCGCCTATATAAAGGTCCCAGACCTAAAACCTCGATACGGAAAAGCCACGGTACGAGAAACCTTCCAGAGCCGCCGCCATCGCGAAGCCAAGATCTGGGGGACAGGAGTCTCTGTTCCGCACGCCGCCGGGCGGGGAAGTGCCCCGGAAGGCTCCTCCATCGACACCACCGCCATCTTCATCAACGCTGCTTGTCTCCCATGAGGAGGGAGTAGTTCTCCATCGAGGCTCGGGACCGTACCGGTAGCTATGTGGTTCATCTCTCTCCTATGTGCTTCAATACAATAATCTCATGAGCTGCCTTACATGATTGAGATTCATATGATGATGCTTGTAATCTAGATGTCACTATGCTAGTCAAGTGAGTTTTACTTATGTGATCTCCGGAGACTCCTTGTCCCACGTGTGTAAAGGTGACGAGTGTGTGCACCGTGTGGGTCTCTTAGGCTATATTTCACAGAATACTTATTCACTGTTATGAATGGCGTAGTGAAGTGCTTATTTATATCTCTTTATGATTGCAATGTGTTTTGTATCATAATTTACCTATGTGCTACTCTAGTGATGTTATTAAAGTAGTTTTATTCCTCCTGCACGGTGTAATGGTGACAGTGTGTGCATCCGTGTTAGTACTTGGTTTAGTTGTGTTGATCTGTCATGCACTCTAAGGTTATTTAAATATGAACATTGAATTGTGGAGCTTGTTAACTCCGGCATTGAGGGTTCGTGTAATCCTACGCAATGGTGTTCATCATCCAACAAAAGAGTGTAGAGTATGCATCTATCTATTCCGTTATGTGATCAAAGTTGAGAGTGTCCACTAGTGAAAGTCTAATCCCTAGGCCTTGTTCCTAAATATCGCTATCGCTGCTTGTTTGCTCGTTTCATTGCGTTACTATCGCTATCATATTACCACCATCAACTACACGCCAGACAAGCTATTTTCCGGCGCCGTTACTACTGCTCATATTCATTCATACCACCTGTATTTCACTATCTCTTCGTCGAACTAGTGCACCTATTAGGTGTGTTGGGGACACAAGAGACTTCTTGCTTTGTGGTTGCGAGGTTGCATGAGAGGGATATCTTTGACCTCTTCCTCCCTGAGTTCGATAAACCTTGGGTGATCCACTTAAGGGAAAACTGCTGCTGTTCTACAAACCTCTGCTCTTGGAGGCCCAACACTGTCTACAAGAATAGAAGCTCCCGTAGACATCAGTAACTTTTTCCCAGGATTTTTTTGATATATTATACGTTTTTTTCGACGTCGTATGGAAAAGTTATTGCGGTTTTACCATTTTTCAAAACTTTTTTGCAAAAAAAGTGAAAATTCAAATTTGTTAATTTTCCCTAATAGTAGGTTGCATAACATACAAGAATCTGAAAACATTTTATTTTTTGAATTTTCTATCATTTTCTTTTCTATTTTACAGTGTCAAAAAAGGTTTTTCAGCTGACGCAAACCCTTTAGTACCGGTTCGTGTCACGAACCGGTACTAAAGATTCTTTAGAACCGGTACTAAAGGTGTGGACAATGCAACCGGTACTAATGCACTCTTTAGTACCGGTTCGTAAGGAAACCGGTACTAAAGGCTTGGACGGAAGCCCCTTTTTCTACTAGTGCATAGGAAAGCCACATGAATTTTCTTTCGCGTAGGAATTTTATAAGGAACTCATAGCTAATGTAATATTTCCTAGATGAAGTAGGCTAGGGGAGGTCCATAGGAAGAATTCCATAGGTTCTATTTCATAAATATTAAACGGCGATCATAGGGAAAGAAATCTATAGGAATACAATCCCTGAGAATCATGTGCCATTCTTACAAATCAAACAAACCCTTAATGTATTCTGAAATTTTATTTGCAGAGGCTAGCTGTAATTGATATCTTCACGATATCATTAATATTCCTTTTATTATAAAAAATCCCATCCGCCAAGTTTGTATCCTCTAGGTGAGATCTGCTCAAAGTCCCAAGTCAGAATCAAAACTCAAGAAAAAAATATTGGGCATTAATATTGAAATATTTGAATGTAATTTTTAATAATTTTTTTCTTTGTCCTAGTATCGAGTTTTTGTTTATGTTTTGGTACGGAATAGCTTAGGTTGGTTTAATTTGAATTTCAGTATGTTTTTTAGCAACGAATTTCAGTATGTTTGTTGTAATAGATACACATGGACCAAAGATTTTTTTGTTTTGAGAATATCGTGGGCCCTAGATACACACAAGCCATGGACATTGGGCAGATGGGCCGGCAGCGGCGCATGGTACGGTGTCCTGACCTTGCCGGGCCAGCCCCCTCACGCATGGGCTCGACGGCCACCACTCTGACACTACCCGCTTCCCTCCGGCGAAGTCCCCATGGCGGCGCCGCCCTCCGCCGCCTCGGCCTGCTCCGGCGAGCGGTGGCCTCCACTAGAGTCCAGCCCGGACGTATTCAACCAGGTTCGTGGCCTCCCCTCTCTTCCCGCTGCTCCAATCATCGCTACCACTGCCGTCAATCTGACCGAACGCCTCGCCACCACGCGCGCAGTTCATGTGGTCGCTGGGTGTGCCGCAGGGCGAGGCGGAGGTCCACGACGTATACGGTCTGGATTATGACGCGCTGGCGACGGTTCCCCAGCCCGTGCTCGCCGTCATCTTCTGCTTCCCCGATCCGCCTGAGGTACAGGACATGACATGCTCCCTGTTCTGTTCAGGCGCCCAAGTCGCAGCACATTGGCAGCACATGGTCCCTTTTGATATAAACCAGTTTAGTTCCCACAAAGTAGTTTTCTTGAACTACACACTCACTCTTTTGCTTTGATGCAGAGTTCAAGTCATCCTTCAGAGGAAGTCTTAGCCACTCAACATAAGGTGAGCAAATGTGTTCACTGTAAAGTGCATGACTCCTTCCTTGGTGTTGTACGAGTAGAAGTTTATGTCTGCATTATAACAGGAATCAGATTGTTTTGGCTTTAACCATACGTGTGTGTGTGTGTCTCATGCCTTGACAGCAGGAAACTTCGGATGATGTGTATTTCATACAACAGATCGAATCATTAGGAAATGCTTGTGGAACTATCGCTCTGCTTCATGCTGTTGGAAATGCATGTTCAGAAAGTTTGTGTAGGTTTGCTCTGTACATCTATCCTCTTGTTCTGCAACAAGTCTTTCTATTGCCCAGGTGATAGCAAATTGTACTGAAGGGCTTATGTAGTATGTAAAGTCATTTTCTATGATTGTGTTAACTAGTGTTGGTACTGCAATTTTACTAAAGGAACTTATGTTGTCCTTTGTAGTGGATAATTCATGCTTGGACTTGTTCTTCCAATCAACAGCCAGCATGGACCCATATGAGGTTCTTCTTTCTTACTTCAAGTTTGGCCTCCTTACCTTGACCACTTTCACAGTTTTTTTTTTACTTATCTTAATATCATATTACCAAACATTTAGCGTGCGAGAGTTTTGGAGAAGGACGATGACATTGCAAGAGCCCACTCATTGGCTGCCAGTGCTGGTGACACAGAGGTACTGATATTATTTGCCTTATATGTGGTGGAATCCTATCACAGGAAACGAACTAATCATTGCAGAAGCTAATAGATTGATATGTAGGGGCTTATAGAAATGATTTTGGAACTTGAAATTATGTTAGTTCATATGTAGTTAAGTGTTTTCTGTTGCTGTTTCTTTCAGTCGGAATGGAAAGATATAATGTTGTACACAGTATGTTTATTGATGAGTTTCTAACAGACTACTGCAGTACCACGGGGTTATCTTTCAGTTTGATTTTTCTGTCAAACTTGTCTTTTCCTTTTTCCAGTTAGAACATTAACCTCTATGCCTGGGCCTTGTGCAGCTCCCTGACGATGTAGAAGAGCATTATATCTGTTTCGTGGCTCTTAATGGCAAGTCTGTTTGTTTTGTCTCAGTGTATTGTCAGTTTTATTGCTTTTTCCGGGACTAAGGAGTGACATTGTCTGTAGGAACACTTTATGAGCTTGACGGCATGAAGGGTGGACAAAAAAAACATGGTTCCACATCTCCAGAAAGTTTACTGCAGGTATTGCAAAATAACTTTTGAAGTAGGGACTATTCATTCCCCATTGCGTCGTCTTAAACTAATGGTATTGTGAGGCAAATGTTATCTTCATCTTCACATCTGACAGCTTCCCAGTTACTTCCTCCCTCTTGGGGACATAACATGCTCTTCTCTTTTAGTCTATTCTTCTAGGCTTGAGCATATGAGTAGAACTATTACTTGGTTTTAGAGGTGCTCAACTAAGTTACTATCACAGCTGTATTGTTCAAGTTATATCATGGGCCGATCCTATGTCTTGGTAAATTCTACGTAAAATCATAGAAGCAACAGTCAGCAGGTATCTGAATATTTAAGATTGTGCATGTCCATTTACAAGAATCAGCAACCAAACTCAAGGATTCAACAGCACTGACTTGACTTGTCAATGCGTTGTAATGACTTGGACACTCTAGAGGCTTTTGGGACCTTAAAAAGAAGGGTTAATTGGATAAATTACACTCCAATTTTCTCAATGTTTGAGAAACGCTACCGCAACTTTCATCTTTTGAAAAACGCCACTGCAATTCCTTGTACGTTTCATAGATGCCATTATGCCTACTTAAACACATATGCCAAACAATATGCCACTAGTATTTCTATCATACATAGTTACATACGCATAATGGTGCGCCCCACCCGAGTCGGACTTTTTTTTTGCAAGCAAATCGAATCATACTAGGTCAACCCGAAGCGATTCTCTTTTGGCTTCCCCGCCGTGAAACAAATCCGATAACTCCGGCTGCGGCAGGCGGCGATATGGACATGGAGGCGAAAGAAGCCGGCAGTCCTGGCGGAGGGCTACACCTGGTTCCCGCACTTCGGCCTGACCGAAGCTCCGTTGAATGCGACCTCCCCTTGGCAGCGGAAGTCAGCGAGCATGGCGACGGTCGTGCCGGTGGATGACTGCAAGCATGCCGACGGCGAACACTGATTCCCGCGTTTCCTTCCCTTGACTCTGAACGGACCGAGGTTCCCACAACCCCCTCTCCGCCTGTCAGCGGAAGGCGCTGAGCATGACGGCAGCGGACGACGGCGACCACTCGACATCAACGACGATTTCGGCCCCGAATCCTCTCTCCCTGTGCTCGTGAGAACCACCACCCCGCGAGACAAGTTCTCCTCTTCAGTAGTCCAGCGCTGCTCGTGTTGGACCTTAGAATACGTGGCGCATGGTCGCCTCCGTGGAAGAAAGCAGCACATTAGGATTCTTTGGTCACATGTTTTTATCCTGTATCCTCAGAAGAATAGATATAATTTAGAATAACATGGGGCAAAAAATTCCTATAAAGGGGAAATCATCAAAGTCCTAGCTTAATCATCAAATTTCCCACGTAAGCGTCTAAGCCTGATAGGTTCAGGTGGAGCACACCACATATAGTATATACAACTGTAAGTACGAGTGTATATTGGCTACTATCGGGTTGTATGAAGAATTGCAATGTCGTTTTTCAAAAATCGAAAGTTGTACTGGCGTTTCTCAAATAGCCGGAAATTGCAGTAGCATATATCCGATTAACCCTAAATAGAATAGGCTCAATGGTGCATTGGTACTAAGAAAATGGATTCAGTTAGTAGTGTTTATCCTACTGCTCATTTGCATTTGCAATTATTTCTCTCCTGCTGCAATAATAATTTTATTTTGTATTTAATCAGGATGCTGTGCATATCATTAAGGACATAATGCACAAGATTCCCAGTTCGATGAACTTCAATGTCATGGTGCTATCAAGAACACTGAAGTAAAGCTGTACTGAATACGGTAGATGGAACGTAGATCATCAGTTTCAGCAAACAACACCAGCTTCCCACTCTTCCACAGGAGCTTCTGCCGGGCACTTCTATGGTATTCTTACTCTCCGATGGTGATTAGACCATTTTGTATATCTATTTCTATCCTGTGTGCACACTCGTAATTTTCATTAAGTCAAATCTTTGCAGTACTTCCTTGTTGCAACATTTAATATAACTTCCTGTTCTCCATGCATGCAAATGGTTTTCATTATCATCTTGCAGAGCTGTTTCACTCTTTGGTTATCCTTTCTAAAATCAAATTATGGTCGAGCAACCCATATGTATACAGGAATAGCACCTGTTTGACCAACGTTTACCTATGTCACTGCCTATTCTACCAGTTTTTGTGGATAAAAATGAAATTGTTACTTTGTCATGGTAAAGAAAGTTTGTTGATTTACCTTTGAGCTCCCATATGTATACAGGAGTAGCACCTGTTTGACCAACGTTTACCTATGTCACTGCCTATTCTACCAGTTTTTGTGGATAAAAATGAAATTGTTACTTTGTCATGGTAAAGAAAGTTTGTTGATTTACCTTTGAGCTCGCAGAAGTTAAGTCTATAGGAATAATTTCCAAGTCTTGTACAGATCTTTTAATGAGAACTACCGGAGCTTCTCCTGAGTTTTCAGCCAGTAGGATATTCCCAACTACTGATCTTCTGCATCTAATTGACATGCCCTCACTGACATTAACAAGTGGAGCTAACTATCATCGAGCAATATTCACTCCACTGCTGAAAACAAAGTTGCAGCTCGAGGCGGCGCACGTGTGCAAAAATCCACTTCCTATGATAATGCTATTCTGTGTTCCGCTTCCGCATGGGTAGATCGACCATAAGAGGAATGATTCTTAGCTTAATCATTGAAACCTAACTAGTGCAGCCAGTGGCAGTCTAAGATATCTTCTAACGAAAGCTACCTGAGCTTCTCCTGAGTTTTCAGCTAGTAGAGCCATAACTAGTTGTTTTTTGGCAACTAACTTTCAAGCTCACACAGTCACACTGATGTCGACAAGTGATATTCACTCCACTGCTGAAAACAAGTTGCACCTGGAGAGAGCGAACGTTTGGAAAACTAATGCTATTTTGTGTTCCGCTTCTGCATATGGGCAGACCGATCATATGAGGAATTATTCTCATCTTGATAATGGAGGCCTAATCAATCAGCCAGTGGCAATTTAAGCGATTAAACTTGAGGCCATATGGCACCGTTCACACCACTTGAACACACTACAGGACATAAACAGTGTTCTTCTACATCCATGGCACGAAAACATAAGAAGAGCTCATTGATTGAGCTTGACACATCCACAAGAAGGTAGCTTGTGGCTCACAATTAACGTGTCAATGAGACTACAATATAGACACCAAGTTGTGTTGGTTATGTGCACTTTCTGGCAGGTTGGATAGCCAGAAAAGGGGAATTTTGGCGCGTTTCGGCCAGAATTCAGGCGCAAACGGGAGAGGTGAGGGGAGCCTCTCCTGCGCAGGGCAAGCGGCAGATTCATCTGACCCAGGTGTCCTACACCCTAGGAGGGAACATGGGTGGGGTGGGTGGGGTGAACCTACCCAACGCAGGAGGGATGCATCCGAGATTCATAACATATTTCACCTGCTGGGCTGGCTGCGTTTGCTTTTCCAAGGCAAGGAATGAACATACTCCTATCGTTGGATCCTCACGATAATATATTGTCGTACCGGTCACCTACTCCCAAGTTCCAGGTAGTACTCCCGTGTCGTGATATCGTCACGGCATATGCCATATGATGGCTAAAGATAGGTGGTTCCTGCTATGGTCTACGACGGTATCCGGATGCGGGTATGAGCACAAGCGACACAGCGGTGTACCCAGGTTCGGGGCCCTCGTATGGAGGTAACACCCCTACTCCTGCTCTAGAGTGTATATGATATATGACAGTACAATGGCGCTCCTTGAGCTGTATCCGACTGCGAGGAGAGACGAAGGCCTCTCTCTCGAGCAGCTCTTAAGTATGGAAATGAGAAGTGATTGATCGTCCCCCGCACAGGAGGGGTAGCGCAGCTTATATAGACGCTGGCAACATTACAAAGAGGTCCCTATGACCTACTGGCCGGCTCCGCCGGCTCCGACTTTCTCGTTCCTTCCCGAGGCGCTGGCGTTACCGGCCGTTAGGACCTGTCTGTCCTTCCTGCCGAGGTCAGCGGCGATAGGACGTTCCAAGCGACGTGGGGGAGGTGTCCGTTGTCGGTGCCCGTAGCCTGCGGCGCACGACGTAGCTAGGCCATGATGGCCTGTTTGACGCGGGGCACTGTTGCTCCATAGTGCCCCTTACTTTACGGGAGATGAGATCAATGTGGACTTTCGCACCTGGATGACCTTTCCGGAGCCTTCTCCTGCAAGAATCACCAGCCTCGAGCCGGTCAGGGGAGAGACAAACCAAGCCGGACATGGCATGTAGAAGCCGGCCCAGCCATAGCGCAGCCGGCCATGACTGGACCAGCGTAGACATGAGGTTAGCTGGCTCGCAAGGCTCCAGCCGGCTGCTCCTTAGCCGGCCTTTGCCGCGGGCCAGCCGACCTCGAGCCAACTGTTTCCAATCTTTTGTCATACCGGGGTCTTCCCCCGACATCCCGACTGTCTCTCCAGGTAGTATCAGCGTCCTGGTGTGGTGGTGCTGGCCTCGCAGCCGTGGTCTTTCCAGTCAGGAATCGGTGGCGGCATACACCGGAGAACTCCATCCATCCATTGACTTGACACCGGTGCCGTGTGAAAGCGAAACTCCACGTGTAAGAAATGTAATTGTAGAATCTACCAAACAGTACTCTCTAGTCCTGGATGTTTTTCCTTGGTACCAAAATCTGGAGTCTGGGCACATTCTTTTCTCTGATAGTGACATACGAATGATAATATCGCTGGTACAAACAAGAGAAGATGCTTAGTTCTCCCATAAAAGTATTAAAAAGTGGCCGATGTGTATCCCCAAAAAGAGGTGCCTTGTCAGCTTGTAGCAATGCCAAATCTCAACCGGAAACCCACCTCCAATGCACTGCTCTGGTAGCCCCTTGCAGCGGGTTCTGTTTTCCCCACCAGAAAACAAGCATCATCCACATGTAAACCTCCTTGTATACACCATGAAGATCAACTGTTTCAGCAAACAATACCAGCCTGCCACTCTTCCGTGAGAGCTTGTGCCAGGCGTTGCGCTGTTTTTTTTTTTCTGTTCATCTACTTGTTTGCACCCATTTTATTGCAATTATAAATACTAACATTTTTGTCATTTTTAATACTTAGGTCTAACGATTGATCTAACTTTTGGTTCTCACTAAATGACTCGTGGTTCTCACTATGTTCAGTTGAAGCTGTCTTTCACTTTGGTCAACCATCCATATATATACATACAAATGTAAATTCTGTTTGACCAAATTGTACCTACGTCATCTTCCTAATTGTCTGATGCACCATGGTCCATGGATAAAATTGAAGTTGTTATATTTTCATGGAAAGTTAAGTTTATTTGTTTATTTACCTTTGAGCTCATAGAATCTATGTCTACAGGAATAATTTCCATGTCCTTTAGAGAGTTCTCTTAACGAAAGCTACCCGAGTTTTTGCTGAGGCTTTAGCTACTAGATGTCCAGATCACTAACCAGTGGGTCTTTCGGCAACTACTTGAGAAGCCCACGGTGACGTGGACAAGTGGAGCGAATCAAGTTGCACCTGGAAGCGGTGAATGTGTGTAAAACTACCTCCTATGATAATGCTATTTTGTGTTCAACTTCAGCATGGGCAGATCGATCATAAGAGGAATGATTCTCAGCTTAATCATGGAAACTGATCAGTACTATAGCCAGTGGCAGTCTCAGAGCTCTTCTAACGAAAGCTACCGGAGCTTCTCCTGAATTTTCAGCTAGTAGACCCATAAGTGGTGGCCTTTTGGCAACAAACTGGCAAGCTCACACTGGTGTCCACAAGTATTCAGTACTCCACTGCTGAAAACAAGTTGCACCTGGAGGCGGCGAACGTGTGGAAAACTACTTGCTAGGATAATACTATTTCGTGTTCCGCTTCCGCATGGGAGGATTGATTATAAGAGGAATGATTCTCATCCTGATCGTGCAAGCCTAATCAGTCCAGCCATATATGTGGCGCCGTTCGCACCACTTGAACACACTACAGAACATAAACAGTGTTCTTCTAGTACCATCCACGGCAGGAAACATAAGAAGCTAGCCCAGTGATTGAGCTTGACGAACCTGCAAGAAGGTAGCTAGTGGCTCACAATTATCCTGTCAATGAAACTAGGAGTAGAATATACACACCAAACTGTGTTAGTTGCGTGAGGTTGGATGACCGGAAAAGTGGAATTTTGGCGCATTTCGTCGGGAATCCAGGCACAATTGGGAGAGGCGAGGGGAGCCCCTCCTGCCCAGCTGCCTGCCCACCTTTCGTCGCCTCCGCGGGCGGCAGATTCATCATTCATCCAACTCCTGAAGCCTGGGAGTGAAGAGTGGAGAACTCCGTGTATCCACTAACACAAGAGCACAAACCTTCTTGTGGGCGCCTGAAAGCAAGGACTCCACATGTAAACAAAGTACACCCCCGGCTCAAATTAATTAATTAATTTACGCAGTTCAAGAGTACAATTATACTAATCATAGTATATAGTTGCGCTGATTAGAGTAAATTCTATTTTTTACCCCCTTGTTTGACATTTGTGACAATACTTAACCCATTGAACGGAAATTCTTTCCATTTACCCCATTTACTGAAACTAGTTATGCTATTTAGACTATTTAGACTTCTACAACGTTATGCTAGATTGGACATGGTCGTTATGTCCATGTACCTTTTTCTGGAACAATGTTTCCTCACATATTCATCTTAGTTCTGGCCTGCCTCCGTTGCGGCACCATCGGACACTGCGTTTTCTCCTGCCGGTGGTGTGGCCTGTAGTCTCTCGCTGTTCCTCTTTTGGTGATTCTGTGGTCGCTCCTACGTTCTCTTGCATCGATTGCTTGGCAGAAACGTGTGAACATGCTAGTGCATGTGCATGCTGCGCTGCTACATGCTAGTACCAGAAGAAGAATGGCAATTGACTAGAAATGGAGTACAACACTTGTATGAGAGGAACTTCAGTAGACTCCTACAAAGCATGCTCTAGCTAGCTAGATAACTATTAGTATCCTTTAACTGTGTCAAGGAAGACGATGGTGTTGTGGTGGCTGTCAACGCAAGCAATGGCGGTAAAATTTTAGAATGGGTATAAACTGGCACAACTTTCACTAAATGGAGCAGGAAGAATTTTCGTTAAATATGTAATTGGTGTAAAAATACAAAACTAGAGGGTAAAAGGTGGAATTTACTCCGCTGATTAAATAGTAGAGAACTTACCGAGAGTGCCCTTAGTCCTGCATGCTTTTTGTTGGCACCACAGTCTGGAGTCTAGGCACATTCTTTTCGTTGATAGTGACGTAGAAAAAAAAAGATAATATGTCATGTACAAACAAGAGAAGATGCGTAGTTCTCCCAATAACAGCATTAAAAAGTGGCCGATGCGTATCCCCAAGAAGTGGTGCCTTGTCAGCTGCGGCAATGCCAAACCTGAAACCCACCTCCACTGCACTGCACTGATAGCCCCTCTTGCCGCGGGTTCAGTTTTCCCCATGAGAAAACAAGCATTATCCACGAGTAAACCTCCATACACCATGAAGATCAACTGTTTCAGCAAACAAGGCCAGCTTGCCACTCTTCCGCGAGAGTTTCTGCCTGGTATTGATCGATGTGCTATTTTACTCTTTCAAGGGTGCTCATAATATTCCGTTTATGTACTTGTTTCGCATGCACCCTCTTGATTACAATGATAAATACTACTCGTGGCTTTAGTTCGGAACTAAAGCCATAACACTTATTATGAATCATAGGGAGTACAATTTTTCATTCTTTTTCTATACTTCCTAGCTATAGTGTTAGATCTAACTTTTCGTTATGAATGAATGATAATGGTTCTCACTGTCCTCATTTTAAGTTGTCTTTAACTTTTCAGTTGTATTGGCTGAAATAGCATCATGGTGGACCTTCCATATGCATACAAAAGTAGATTCTGTTTGATCAAATTTTACCTACCTACGTCAACTGCCTAATTGTCTGTTGCACCATATGGTCCATCGATAAAACTGAAATTGTTACATTTTCATGGAAAATTAAGCTTATTTGTTTATTTACCTTTGAGCTCATAGAATCTATGTCTATAGGAATAATTTCCATGTCCTTTAGAGAGTTCTCTTAACGAAAGCTAATGCTGAGGCTTTAGCTACTAGATGTCCAGATCACTAACCAGTGGGTCTTTTGGCAACTACCTGAGAAGCACACGTTGACGTGGACAAGTGGAGAGCTCTTCTAGCGAAAGCTACCGGAGCTTCTGCTGAATTTTCAGCTAGTACACCCATCCGGTGGTGCATCTAGCGCTGTCGGAGGGCGCGTGGAGTTGTGTGCCCGTCGGATCTGCTGGGATCCGGTCGGTTTTCATGTTTGTTGGTGTGGTTTCATGATAGTCTCTTCCGATCTACGGTTGTCATCATTGGCGATGGTTGCTGCTCTGGTGCGTTGGTCCTTTGGGACCTTAGCACGACGAGTTCCCGTCTGTCTACTACAACAAGCTCTACTACGACAAGCTTTGCCTGACTCCGGCGATGGAGGGGCGAGGACAGCGGCGCGCCTTCGGCTCGTGCTAGTGTTTGTAGTCGTCGCTAGGTGGTCCAAATACCAATTTGTAATTTTCTTTATTTTTTGGGTTATTTGTACTACTGTTGATGATTATTAATAGATCGGTGGATTTCTCGCAAAAAACAAAAAAAAAGTGGTGGTCTTTTGGCAACAAACTGGCAAGCTCACACTGCTGAAAACAAGTTGCACCTGGAGGCGGCGAATGTGTGGATGCTATTTCGTCTTCCGCATGGGAAGATTGATTATAAGAGGAACGATTCTCATCCTGATCATGGAAGCCTAATCAGTCCAGCCATATATATGGCTCCGCTCGCACCACTTGAACATACTAGAGTACATAAACAGTGTTCTTTCACTAGTGGAGTGTCATGTGGGGCCAAGCCTACAACCGTCGCAAGGGCAAGGGCCCTGCGGCCCCTTAGAGTCCTCCTAGTTTAAGTTAATAGAGTTTGGGTATAATTGGAAAGGTTTAATTCCGAAGAAGGTTACCCTGCCAATTACCTAAACAAGAGTTAGAGTTAGATGCCAATTTTGTAATTGGCTATTATATAAAACCACCCCTATGCGTTTTAATGGACAAGCAGAATTAATCCAATCTCTCACCTCTTGCTCCTGCGTCTAGACGCCTATCCTCATCTCCTTCTCCAATCATAGGCTGACGGGATTATCGCCCCAAGCCACCCACCGATCACAACTACAACCTACGATCCAATCCTCCCCCAACCCGTGACATGGAGAATGGGCCAATTGTCCCGTAAGAGGCTTTTGTCTCGGCTGGGCAACCGGAACAATGAAGACGGGACAAAAGGTTGTCCCGGCCCGCTTACCGACCGGGATATATAGTCCACGACGTGGCTGCGATGTAGGGGTTTGGGCTGGAGGACCTTTTGTCCTGGCTCGTAAGCCCAACCTGGACAAAAAGTTTTTTTTTCTTTTTATTTGACTCGTTACTCTCTCACTTGGACCATTGTTAACACTAATTACACTTAATCTATACTCAAATTCTAGACTTGTTCACTTACCGGTTGGTCACCCATCCTCACACTACTCCACCTTCAGCACGCTTAACTCCTTGGTTCCTTTGTGTTATGCTCCCGCGAATGTGATTGTACCTTGTTGTAAATACTATCATATCAATCATATTAACTCTTATACCATTGTGTCACATTTTTTCTATTTTTAAACCAAAAACAATTATGTAAGTAAACAATAATGAATAAGATAATAATATTGAATTCGAGTGAAAATAAAATCAATAATAAAACTATTTTTATTATTATTATCAAATAATATATGCATTATTCATATATTATGTCATAATTAATATCTTTAAATGTGTGAAAGATAGAGATGTCGCCTAGAGGGGGGGGGGTGAATAGGCAATTACAAATTCTTGCGGATTTGTCTTGTAAGAATGCGGAATAAAGCTATCGTTTAGTTTACAAGCACAAACCCTAAATATGCTAAGCTCAACTAAATGTAACAATAGCAACTAGAGCTAAGCAAGATAGGCACAAGATATATGTAGCACAAGTGATAGCAAGATATATGTACTTCAAGCACGATGGCTATCACAAGGAAAGAGAGCTCGGGTATAGAAATAACCGAGGCACGCGGAGACGAGGATGTATTCCCGTGTTCCCTTGCTTTGCAACAAGGTACGTCACGTTTGGAGGAGTGGAGGTCCCACGAAGGATTCCCCGCGCCACGAAGGCTCACCCTATTCTCCGAACCACACCCACGAAGGATAATGGCCCTTTCCTTATGGTTAGCTTTTCCTCCGCTCCGGAGATGGCAAGCTCCACAACCACTTCACAAGCTCCACGAAGGAGAAGCCCGGGCCTCTTCACAATCTTCTTGAAGAGATCACCGAAGCACCAATCACCAAGCCAACTAGGAGGTCACCCTCCAAGAGTAACAAGCTCACGGTCTCTCACTCGAACAAATCGTGGTGGAGAGCTCAACACTATGCAATGATGCAAAGCTAGAACACCGGAGGTGTTCAAGTCCTTCACACTCAAATCCCACCAAAGCAACGAATGCTAGGATGAGATTGGAGAGGAAGAACAAGGGGGAAAGTCAACCAAAGACTCCAAGATCTAGATCCCAAGAGATTCCCTCACTTAGAGAAGAAACGGTTTGGTGGAAGTGTAGATCTAGATCCCCTCTCTCAAATCCTCAAATATGAGCAAGAATGGTTGGAGGATTCAAGGGGGAGAGCAAGTTCTTCAAATGGTAGCAATGGAGGAGAGAGAATGGGAAGAACACCTTGCTCAAGGTGGAAGAAGGGCTATTTATAGTCTAGGGAGAAAAATAACCGTTGGGGAAAAAGAAGGGTGAAAATCGCATTAAAATCGGGCAAAAAAGCAGCCCAGCCGGCCAGCAGGCCGGCCGACCGGAGCTCGGGCCGGGAGGCCGGTCGGGCGTCCGGTCCGGCCGGCCCACCGACCGGGCGAGGCAGGGCGCGCGCATGGGCGGCGGACTCGTTCGGACCGCGCGGGGAAAGCAGCAGGCCGCCTGGGCTTCGGCGGCCCAGCAGCGCCGGGCGGCGCGGGCGCGGGCCGCGCGGGGGGCGCGACGGGTGAGTGGGCCGGACGGGGCGGCGGCCCGGTTAAAGTCCGGTCAGACCGGATGGGGAGCTGGGCCAGGCTGGCGCGTGGGCCGGTGGACCGGTCGGAGACCGGGGCTGTCCCGGGTGGGCCGGTGTATGGCCCGGTCGACCGGTCGGAGACCGGGCAGCCGTCCCCCTTTTTTCTTTTTCTTTTTCTTTTTCTTCTTTTACCTTTTCTTTAATAACTATTGCTCCCGAACTCCGATTAACATGAAACCAATTTTGTTTGGAAGATAACAACGAATGCTATCTAATAGAAAGTGAAAACCCAAGAATCTGTAGGAGGGGATTTTATCATGAATATAAAAGGTAGAACCTTATATCATGAATAACCGGTAAAATCACCCAACCTCGAAAACGCAATAGAAGATGCATGCGAACTCCGTTTTCGATGAACTTGGGCTTGTTGTAAAGCTAGCAACAAGCTCAAGAACCTCACATAGAGAAACACCAAGAAGCAATAAGGATATGCAAAGTATGCAAAGGATTGAGCTCCCTAAGACGATGTGATCAAGTTACCCAACCGAAAGCCCCTCTTAATAGTGCGGCTATCTATCCTATAATCCGGTCTCCCATCATCCACCTTGAGACCGGTAAAAGGAAAACCTAGCAAGGCCATACCTTTGCCTTGCGCATCCCGCTTGATCTTGATGATAACTCTTCAAGCTCTACACAAGCCGGAATGCCTCACTTGATCAATGTTGCTTCGTGAAGACTCACAAATACTCCCCCATACACTATGATGGGAAAGCTCCATTGATGCACATCTTCACATGTCCATTATCACCAAATGGACGGCAAGCTTCAAGCATGTGATCCACTTGAGATGCTCATCTTGAACTTGCCCAACTCAATCCTTGTATCTTCTCATACTCACATAAGATAGAGCATGGCTAATATTGAGTTCCACATAAGAACTCCATCTTCATTTCTTCTTCTTGATCATATCACATATGTATCTTCATAACCGATGATCTTGATGCCAATACCCAAGGTATACCTTTATCTTCATGGCATCCATACTTGAATCCAACACATGGAATACAAGTAGTACCTATGGAATATTCCTTCATATAAACTCAATGAAAACATTAGTCCATAGGGGTTGTCATTAATTACCAAAACCACACATAGGGGCAATGTACCCTTACAATCTCCCCCATTTTGGTAATTGATGACAACCACAATAAGAGGGTTTATATAATGAATATTAGTGACAAGTACGCAACTTATCCGAGAATAAGTTGTATACAAGAGGTTGTATTTGATATGGTCAAGTAACACAAAGCTACTAGCCCATATCAAAACCGGCTCTACTCACACAACTACAACAAATGCAATGGATGTGAGTAGAACCAATATATATAGAGAAAACTCCCCCACAATGTATGCACGTGTGATGAACATGAATTCATTGCATACATTGTCAAGATTAACCTTTGGGATAGTTTCCACTATATATATACAACCATGCAAGACATATAAATATGGAATGCATGAGAGGCAAACTTAAGCACAAACCAAACTTAAGTATAAAACCATTCCCTTAAACCCTCTAAACTTCTCCCCCATTGGCATCGATTGTCAAAATGGGTGAAAAATTTAGAAGGCCTAATATAATGTGAGTTCCTCCCCAAAGTGTGCACTTCTCATAATTTGAGTGGAATCAAGTGCACATATCCAATGATGAATACTTGAAGGAAGTCAAACTATATTGAGGATCAACGATTGCATAAAGATAACATGGTGAAGTGAGCTTTAACAAATAAAGCAAGCAATCAAAGATCCAATTGGACAAACAAAGATATCATGATAAGAAAGATATAGTGCTCTAAAAATAAGAAAGCTCCCCAAGGTTCGTGCACAATTTATAATGTTTGCATTTGGATACAATATGCACAAACATGGAATCCTCACTCCCTATATATCATTTAGAACACAACTAAGATAAGGAGAGTATGCTTATCAAGAACAACTTGAGTCCAACAATTACGAGATATGAGTGCATGAAGAAAATAAATAAACCAAGCACTCATAAATTTTCTTTACCAACCCACTAAAAACAAAAGGGGTAAAAGATGGTCGGCAAAGATCAAGAATATCAAGGTGATGGATTAACACTCTTATGTATATGAGTTTCTAAAGTGGACAAAGTGATCCATAAAGAAACATGCACACACAAGAGGTTAGTCAAAATAGATAAAACAAGATATCCAAGATGAAGTCATAAAATATACCAAAGGATGTTTGCTTAAGAAGCATATATAGCCAATGGCTCCAATTTTCACTTATGGTATATATATGAATGAACTTCAACCAAGTTAAACCTCAAAAGCATTACAACTAACAATAAGGGAAGTAGAGCTAGTTGGAGTGTTTTGAGAAAGGCAACAAGTATCACAAATACGGATTGATTCCACAAATTCATCAATATTGCACACAAGAGCTCTTTGAGGAATTGATATGCAATAAATTGCTAGAGGGCATATTTGTGATAGGTGAATCATAAAATATGATATACATATAACCTATCATATGCATCTTCTCAAATTACTCAAATGTTCAATAAGAAGTTTTACTTTAAAAGGGTTTTTCAAGAACCGCAATATTTTTTTTTGAAATAAATAATTTCATGCCAAGATACAACCTACAAGAGGTTGGATGCTATGAGTATGCATGAATAAGATACTTGTTACCGAGATAGCAATGGCTTGATGTAGTAGATAAGAGTTCATCGATCATCCTAGCTTGACTCCAATTCTCATATGGTGATAACACCTTCCTTATAGATGAGACAAGCCTCCATTGCATCTCCAATGTACCTAAAACTTCATTCAAGTACATCTTGGCCCCCAAACTTATTGGGTCCAACATGGTTAGACTAACCACAATATATAGGACACACTCCATATAAACATGTGCATATTTAGATGAAGTTTGAATTTCATGCACATCTTAGCCATTTAGGATTTGATGGAGTATATCCTACATAATGGATCGAAAGAAAGCAAGCATGCTACAAGTATAAACAAATTACATATAAGCATGCACCAAAACTTTTAAAGATCCAAGAAAGATATACTTTGGACAAAACACCAAAGGAATTAAATAAGGCATAGAGGTGTCACAAAACAAATTTGTTGTCCAAATTATATCTAAGAAGCAAATCACAAAAGATTTGTTCAACAAAGTTCAACAAGTGAACTAAGAAGAAACCGTTGAGCATAAAGGATGAAATAAGGCAAACATGCTCAAGGATTTATCTCATTCAAGCAAATAAATCATGTAAGAAAGAATGAGATAGCAAACTCCCCAAAAGAGCAAGGTTCAAATAAAATAAACCAAACCCTATACACTTTTCACAATGGCACAATGTACCGTAAGGAAAAGGTTTGTCTTCCAAAACAATCACTTGATATGAATCAAGAGAATTTATCAAAACATTTTTCAAAGTGACAAGGAAGACACATGGGAGCAACAAAGATTTGTTGGAAGTAAAATAAGGCAATAAGAAACAATCCAAGGTGAAGATGATCCAAAAATTCAACCACATACAAGGTTATCAATTGTCAAAGACAATGAGTATATTGGAAATAATTTCCGGTGGAGTATTGACAATGTTAGAAAGGATCAACTTCACAATAAAAGGCATAGGATAAGTATATAGAATTGAGCACTATGCACGGATGAAGATTCTTGATAGCTTCAACTAGTCACACAATCACGCACGTGTTATCACCAGATTTTGGACGAATCCAGAGGTGGGCCGGGTTTGGAAGATTACATGTGGAAGATTTCTGAAGCGGCCTGGCACGAAGGGTTTTGGGCTGGATTGCCCATGTATCTTTATTTAGTAGTTTATTATTTTAGTTTAGAGATAGAATCTTACTCGTGCACGGTTTAGTGCACGCCCACATTAGAAAGTCCCCCGGACTATAAATATGTACCTAGGGTTTATGGAATAAACAACAACTCACGTTCAACCCCAAAAACAAACCAATCTCGGCGCATCGCCAACTCCTTCGTCTCGAGGGTTTTTATCGGGTAAGCGACATGCTGCCTAGATCGCATCTTGCGATCTAGGCAGCACAAGCCCCACGTTGTTCATGCGTTGCTCGTATCGAAGCGCTTTTGATGGCGAGCAACGTAGTTATCATTAGATGTGTTAGGGTTAGCATTGTTCTTCGTTTGAGCATGCTTACGTAGTGCAACCCTTGCATATCTAGCCGTCCTCACGCCTATCTCGGGTGTGGGGCGGCACCCCGCTTGATCATTATTTAGTAGATCTGATCCGTTACGATTGCTCCTTGTTCTACAAGGATTAGTTTAATATCCGCAATAGTTAGGCCTTACAAAGGGGGGAGGATCCAAGTGGCACGTAGGGTGGCGTTCGCAAGTCCTAAACGGGATGTTCCTAGGATCAACTTCATGTTGGTTTTTTGGCCTTGTTTAGGATCGGCTTACGAGCACCGTGCGTGGCCGCAAGGCCCAACCTCGGAGTAGGATGATCCGATTATGCGGTGAAAACCCTAAATCGTCGTAGATCTCATTAGCTTTATCTTGATCAAGCAGGACCACCAAGTATTCGTGCACCCCGTACGGATCATGGGTGGATCGGCTCTTTGAGCCGATTCACGGGATAACCCGAGAGCCGATCGAGGCTCGTATTTAACGTTTACATGTATGCCCCTGCAGAAACTAAGCGAGGCACCCTCATCACCTTCCTGACCAGGTATAGGTCAGGTGGCACGCCCTTGCACTTCGCAACGCCGCGTGTGACCAGAAGAGCATTGCGGGCCGTCGCTCGGAGGGGTCTCAGCCAGCCGCAGCTCTAGGCTCTTCCCGGCTCTACGGTGTTGACAAGGCCGCTGCCCGCCGGTGGGTTTTGGCAGTCAACACATTCTCGGCACGCCCGGTGGGACAATCGTCTACATCAACCACATCGCCATCTACATCTGAGATGGCGGACGGCACGCCGGTCACCTACGGGGATCCGCCCGACGACCTCAAGAAGCAATACAACGAGATCAAGGCTACCCTCGAAGCCGACCTCATCGGCTCTTTCGCAGAACCCGTTCCGGTGGCATCGGATGGAAGGGGTTCTCACCGCAAGGTGCGCTCGATGGGATAGACCTCTCTACCCCGACGGAGGAACGCACCGAGGGTCCGCGGCGAGGAGATCAACTACCCGGTGGCTCACTCACTACACCGCCACTCCGAGAACTTGGTCAACGTGTTGGAGCGTGTCGCTCGCGCGTGATCCGGAGATCATGAGCCACCAATACTCGCCGTCGGGACCAGCTCTCGGGACTCATCAAGGAGAGTTGCCATTCCAGTCCCGTCCACCGCTGCCATATGCGTTGGCAGCACCAGCTGAAGTGCCGACTACACCGGCATTCCTCGTCTACAAGATTGGTGGCGACCCTAGTGACTACCAGTTCTTAATGGAGGCGCCTAAGGAGATCCCTCATGGATACGCGTGCATGTATGTGCCGGATTGTGGTGACTGGGCACTCACAAACCAGGCCACAACATCGGGGACTCCGGCGAAGACACGAGGAACGTCGGCGACAGAGCAGACGTGGCTAACTAAATACGCCACACCGACGAAACTCCCGAGCCCAACTCCTGCAGAGGGCTCAGAGCTGGAAAAGCAAACATGGCAGGCCAAGTACGCCACCCCGGCGAATCTTCAGAGTGCAACTCCTACGGCCAGCACAGCGGATCAGATCAGGACCATACCGAGAGACCGGTTCGGCATGATGCCGAAAAGAAGGGCGATCGGCTATTCCAAGCCGTACCCCGACGATTACGAGATGATCCCGCTGCCACCTAAATATCGGCTCCCCGACTTCTCCAAATTCGGTGGATCGGATGGCTCCAGCTCCATCGAGCACATCAGCCGATATTTGGCTCAACTAGGACCGGCTTCAGTGTCGGATCAGCTACGCGTGAGGCTCTTTTCACAGTCCCTCACGGGATCGGCTTTTGGATGGTACACCTCTTTGCCAGCAAACTCCATCCAGTCTTGGAAGCAATTGGAAGAACGGGTTCCATATGCAATACCATTCGAAGCTTCCGAGTCTGGCATTGCCGATCTAGCACAACTACGTCAGAAGCGCGGGGAAACGGTGACAGAGTACATCCAGCGCTTCAGGAATCTTAGGAACCGATGTTATTCGGTTCGTATAACTGAAAAGGAAGCAGTCGAGTTGGCAATAGCAGGCCTTGCAACACAGCTCAAGGACATGGCCTCCCAAGCAGATTATCCCTCGCTGGCGCACATGGTTCAAAACTATCGGCATATGAACAGCGCCACCCCGACCCGTACCAAGACAAGTTCAAGCGTGCAGTAGTTATGGTCGATACAGAGGAAGATGAAGTGCATGCGGGAGGCCAAGAGATAGCAGTGGCTGAGTGGATTCAGGGGGGAACCCCTGTGGCCTGCAAATGGGTAAAGCCACCAGGGCCGCCCAGGGGATTTGATTTTGACGTGACCAAGACTGAACAAATCTTCGACCTCCTGCTCAAGGAGAAACGATTGACGGTTCCCGAAGGTCTCAAGTTCCCCACGGCGAAAGAGCTAAACGGAAAGCCGTACCGCAAGTTCCACAACTCGCTTTCCCATGCCACCAACGACCGCCGGGTGTGGCGTCGAGCACATCCAAGCGGCGATAGAGAAGGGGCGGCTAATTTTCAACCAGTACGCCATGAAGGTCGACACCCAACCCTTCCCCGCCGTTAACATGGTAGAAATTACCTACCCTGAAGGTTGCCAGCCGGGTCCCTCGTTCAGCATCAACATGGTAGGACCCGGAAACCACTCGGCAAAGATGGAGATGAGGGCAGCTGCTCTCATAGCAAGGATACAGAGGAGGCCGCTCCACGCGATCGGCTCCGTCATGATGGCAAGCGCTATGTCACGGAGGGAGAGGTGAAGAATATAAGATATCGGCGACCCCTCTCGATCACCTCCTCAACAAATATGTGAGTCGAGTATGACCAACGCCGACGGTCCAATTATGATGATAGAGGAGATCGTTTGGCTAGAGAAGCCAGAAGACATCGTCGGCAGAATCGCGATGAGGAGGAGCACGAGCGCTGCGCCACGGAAGCATCAAGGGAGCAAGATGACAACGCCAGGCATTGGGACTGCCCCTTCTTCAGACACTGCTGGGATTCAGGAATGAGCCGATTGCCCACAATCGGAAATTGCCCAGAATGCAATCAGAAAAAGAAGGGGACAGCCAGCGTGTCCGTGTTCGAGCGCCTAGGGCCTCTCCCGCCACAAAGCAAACGCGCTGAGCCACCTCGTTGGGCAGATCTTGAAGATTCGAAGACGAGGGAGAAGTGGAAGAAGACAGGTACCACCGGCCAAGGTGGTGCCCCGACGGACTCAGCCGTTCCCAAAAGCGCGGGGTTCGGCGATTGCGCGGCCCGGAGGAAGCCGAGAGGTTGTACCTGCACACGCTAAGGAAGGCACGGCCTGATCTGGCTGCAAAAGTTCAGCGAACCCTGGATGAAGAGGGTCGCCCACGGAAGATGGAGTGGCGCCCTAAACAGAGGAAAGCCGATGATGAGACATCGGCTGGCACAAACATGGTACTCGTCTTGCCGACAGAGCGTAGCGCTCCACGACTCTACGGAGCACTCAAGGTGGACGACAAGCAAGCGCATCAAGTCGGAGGTTGGGTTGGTTTCATCCAGCCCGACCAAGTAGCAAGATCAAACCAATGAGCAAACCAGGAGAGGCTGATCCTTGTGATCGGCCCCAAAAAATTTATGAAGGGAACTTACAAAACCTTCAACGAGCAAGCAACGTGGAGGCCGATTCTAGCAATCGGCCAAAATTATCCTCACCCACCATTCCGCTCGGGTTCAACATGTTATCCAACACGAGCCGATACCATCAATTCTCTTGACGAGAATCGGCTCGGGGGCACCCGAGTAGATAAAATACGAGGATATGCAACGAAAGCATCTCATCTTTTGGTGATGAGTATTGGAATATGGGGGCCGATGCACGGGTCGGCCGTAAAAGAAAAAAGAGGAGTGAAAATTCGAAAATTTTCGAACATAGCCGATGCAGCGAGCATCGACTTAAGGATATAACAGCCGATGCATGGCCATCGACTCAAGGGAGATTATGTCGGGAGCAGCATGGGCGTGCGGATCAGGTCAAGGATGGATTGCATCAGGTCCATCAAAGGAAAGGAGCCTATCCGGCCGGCGAGGAACCGAAGAAACTCGGGGGCAGCTCACCTTGAGGGCTCTCTGCTTTGGGAAGCCGATTTATGTTTAATCGGCTAGCTCGGCATAAGGAGTTCCCTCAGACATGATCGAGCCTAGGTCCATGCAGCTCTGTTTTTGCCTCGGCTAGGACTCGGGGGGCAACAAGCCTGGAAGATGCCCTATTTTTTAAGAGCCGATTAGAGTCACCTCGGCTGCGGCTGCATCATGGTCGTCTCGGGGAGGAACTGGGAAGGAAAAAGCCGTCGTCTAGTACGGGGCTTGGACTGTGCTGTTGCTGCAAGGAAAAGAAAGAAGTCCGACGCGTTGCTATCGGTTTTAGCATGACAAACGGAAGGAATGAAATTGGAGCGATTAAAAGATGAATGGAGAGAACAATTTCATTAATTCCAAGGAGCGGCTTTACAAGAAAGAGCCGATGGCTCTCAAAAGAGGGATCTGGTGCCTAGTGCACTGCTACTACTAGTCCTATACTACTAGTCGTCGCTGTCCTCTTCATCGCCGCCGTCGACGTCGTCGGCGCTGCTCCCAGGGAGCTCCTCGTCGCTGCTGCCCCAGCCCTTGGCCGGAGCCTCTTCCTCCTCGTCATCATCATCATCCTCGCTGTCCGCCCAGGAGCGGAAGCGCTTGTTCGGCGGATACCCGATGGAGGAGGAGGAGTCATCCTCTTCCTCTTCCTCTTCGTCATCATCTTCGTCCTCGCTGTCCGCCCACATGCGGGGGCGCTTCTTCGGCGGGAGCTGGGCGGAAGGGGAGGTCTTGGCCTTTGCTGCTTCTCCTTCTTTCTCCTCCTTGTCGGAGGAGAAGGGATTCACTGCGGGGTGGAGGCTGTCCTCGTTCTTCTTCTTCGGCGAAGATTGGGGGAAGAGTTTTGAGAAGGAAGAGGAAGAGGAAGACATTGCTACGGGAGGAGAGGGTTTTTTGGTGCCGATAGCTGGGATGGAGCAGAGGATAGAGAGAGCTAACCGGTCGGCACGGTTAAATAATGAGAAATTTGGTGAAAGTTTAATGCCATTACAACTTCCAAGGGATCGATGCTAAAGGCTGTCGGAATTTTTAGAGAAGCTGAGAAGACAGGGCATAATGATGACGGATGTTGTAACGGCTCGCTTCTGCCACGACATGACCCTTCGAAGGGAAAGCATAATGATTTTGGAAATGTTATTTCCAAAACCGAGGGGGCATGTGTTATCACCAGATTTTGGACGAATCCGGAGGTGGGCCGGGTTTGGAAGATTACATGTGGAAGATTTACGAAGCGGCCCGGCACGAAGGGTTTTGGGCTGGATTGCCCGTGTATCTTTATTTAGTAGTTTATTATTTTAGTTTAGAGATAGAATCTTACTCGTGCACGGTTTAGTGCACGCCCACATTAGAAAGTCCCCTGGACTATAAATATGTACCTAGGGTTTATGGAATAAACAACAACTCACGTTCAACCCCAAAAACAAACCAATCTCGGCGCATCGCCAACTCCTTCGTCTCGAGGGTTTCTATCGGGAAGCGACATGCTGCCTAGATCGCATCTTGCGATCTAGGCAGCACAAGCCCCACGTTGTTCATGCGTTGCTCGTACTGAAGCGCTTTTGATGGCGAGCAACGTAGTTATCATTAGATGTGTTAGGGTTAGCATTGTTCTTCGTTTGAGCATGCTTACGTAGTGCAACCCTTGCATATCTAGCCGCCCTCACGCCTATCTCAGGTGTGGGGGCGGCACCCGCTTGATCATTATTTAGTAGATCTGATCCGTTACGATTGCTCCTTGTTCTACAAGGATTAGTTTAATATCCGCAATAGTTAGGCCTTACAAAGGGGGAGGATCCGGTGGCACGTAGGGTGGCGTTCGCAAGTCCTAAACGGGATGTTCCTAGGATCAACTTCATGTTGGTTTTTTGGCCTTGTTTAGGATCGGCTTACGAGCACCGTGCGTGGCCGCAAGGCCCAACCCGGAG
>NC_061514.1:35018880-35082996 GCF_022539505.1 Lolium rigidum | reverse complement strand
GGACAAGCAGGAAGTAAGGGTTTTACCTCATCGAGGGCCCCGAACCTGGGTAAATATGTCGTCGTGGGGAACAGACAGATGCCATATTATGGCTTAAGTTGGGGCCGAATGGACGCTACAGGATTCGGGGGAGGGTTTGTGATTAGACGGGATGAACTTCCGGATGGTTTCCTCAAGAACTTAGCCAAGGCTAGAGGTTGAAGAAGAGAGACATAAGGAAGAACTCGCTCTAGATCATCTTCTTTATTGATCTCCACAGGTTACAAGTTTCTGAGTACAAGGGCACACTTATGCGTACGTCTACCTGCCCGTGATGAGGGCTACCCCCTCTCCTTATATAGGGGAGAGGGTGGCTTACAGGGGAAGAAACCCTAGAAACCCTAATGGCATCTTTGACTAGACAAACTACTTTACAAAGTTACTTTAATCATAGATGACACCGGGGTCTTCTTTAATCAGGGAGGCTGACGTCATCCGGCTTCTTTCATCGTCATCCTCTTCTTTATCGTCAGGCCTTTGTTTAAAGCTACTTTGCTTAGCTCATCTTTGTCCTCTAGCTCTGGAGAGAATCTTTGACCAGTCCTGCCGACGTGCTACAAGTAGTACTTCTTACCGGTAGCCCGGTGTCTTTTCTATCCGGTTCCGGTATACCCCTGCGGGGATACCGGCTTAGCTTCACTTAGCCAAATCCTTAACTTCGTGCTCCGGTATAAACATTAAACCGGTATCTTGATGGCCTAAACCATCCGGTTTTGGCATGCCTTTGGCATACCGGGGGTCATCCCCCCAACATTAGTCCCCGAAGCTGGTATAGTCCGGTGGATCCTATCCGACGGACCATGCCAGGTTCTTATACCTTAAGGTACCGGTTTAATCTTTTCGGCGGCGAACTTAGATCTCCGGCATCTTTGCCGGATTTACTTCTTTCCCTCTTTTCAAAGTGCCTCCGGTATCTTGTCCCCCGGCATCTTTAGACATTAACTCTCTCCTCGGCGAAGTCGAGAATTTCTCGGGTACAGTGCCTGTCAGTGACATGCGCATTGTGTCTGACGCGCTAGTGTCAGAGGTCACTTCCCTTCGGCTTCTGCGCCAGCATTTATGGCACCACACCGGATCCTCGCGGCCGTTTTGGATCCGTGTGGCCTCCCTGTGGCATGTTATTTTTTGCACGTGTATCTGCGTGCCACGTGGCGGCCCACGAGGCGAACCGCCGCGGCCCGACAGTTTTCGGCCCACTTCGTCTTCTCTCTATATAAGGGCGGAGCGGTTCCACTTCGTCTTCTTTTTCGCACTTGCCCCCATTTCCAGAGCACTTCGAGCCCTTCGCTCCCTTGCTTCCTCGTCGCCGCCGGTCGCCGCTAGAGCACTTCTCCTGTCGACGTTGCGAAGATGCTCTTGCTGCGCCGAAGCTCTTCGTCGCGCGGAGTTCCTGCGGCGTTCCTTCCTCGCTACAGATTCGAGCTTCCTCCGGCGGACCTCGCCCCTCTCCGTCGCCAGCCTTCGCCGACGGCCAGGGGCTCACCATTTCCTCGGTGAACCTCTCCCTAAGCGCCGCCGCAGCCTCAGGTTAGGCCCAATACGCATTTACCTCTATTCTCTTAGCTTTCCAGATCTTGGGCCGGTAGAGTATTTATTTCCTTTTTATTTTGCTTTTTCTCTTACTCGTAGATCTTCGCGCGAGGGTCTTTTTTGGGAAAACTGTTTTACGGTAGATACCGGCGTCCTCCAGATCCACATGTCTAGCGAAGAATCTCTTCTCGCCTCATCTTCTAGTAGTCAAGGAAGTAGAACTTCCGACGGGCAGACCGAAGATCTCGCCCGGATGGAAACTGAATCCGGCAAATACCAAGAGGTCGGCACCTCCAGCCGGGCCCCCGGAAAGGATCTTTCCGGTATCACACGCGGAGCCTGGAGAGGTTCCGACGTGACACAACACGAGATCGACTGGCTCTACCGGTCTAGGAGGATACCGGAGACGGTTTCCTGCCGGCTTCCAGGTGACGAGATCGAACCGGTGCTTGAACCCGGTGAGGTCGTTGTTTTTCTTGCTCACTTTGAGCGTGGCTTCGGCCTTCCTACCTCCGACTTCTTCCGCCAATTTCTTGACTTTTATCGACTCCAGCCTCACCACCTTCCCGGCAATGCCGTTTTTTATCTTTCTTGTTTTGTGGCCTTCATGGAACGCTACATCGGCATCCGTCCCGCTCGCGAGACCTTTGCCCGCTTCTTCTCTCTCCGGATCAACTCGGTCCAGGGCAAGGACATTCCCAAGCCCAAACCCCCCGTACAATGCGGGTCTTGTATCATCGGCTCCCGCCAAGGGAGCCCCTTTTTTAAGTTCAACGGCCTCGAGTCTTGCCGGTTGTGGCAGACGACGTTCTTCTACATGAAGAATGAGAGCGCCGCTGACCTCATCAATCTGCCGCCCTTCAATCCGGCGCCGCCCACCAAGGTCAACTGGAACTACAACCCCGGTACGGATCACATAGAGACGAACCGGGTGGTACGCTTCATGTTGAAGCTGATGAAGGAGACCAACATCTGCTCCGATGATATCATCCACACCTTCATCTGCCGCCGGGTGCTTCCCCTTAAGCGCCGCGCTCACAAGATAAGCGAGATGTACGGCCCTGGCGATCCCACCAAGATCACCGGCCTACCCTTGAGCAAGGCGGATGTGGTCCTGAAGGCTAGTCAAATATGCCAAACGGACATGCCGGATGACTGGGAGTGGGGCCTTCTTCCTCTCAGCTCCCTCAACCCTCCAACCAAGGAAGTAAGAGACCGCGCCCCCGGGGTTGCTCTACCGGTAACTTTTGCGCTATGGCTAACTGTTTTTTTTCTTTTTGTTTTCAGGCCAAGGACCGCTTCCCTCACATCGAGTCAGACCGGCGAGGCCCTTGCCGGAAGCGCCCTCTGGACAAGGTTGATCCGGATCCCTTCGTCCCTTGGTACGATCTCAAGATGGGTCGCATCCCCACTCAGCGCCCTGGTAACCCCTATGCGGCTTCCGATGATGAGCTCACCATGCTTGAGGTAGTTTCCTCTTCCGGTCTCTCATATTTTGTTGCCTATTTCCTTCTGTAGACGCTCCCTCAGCTGGCCCCGAACCACAGGTCCACGAGCACGTGCCTCCCCTACAGGCCGAGGTCGGGCATGAGTTCCTGGATAAGCTCATGCCCCAGAGCAAAAAGAATAAGGCGCATGCTGCTGACGCCGGCTCAAGCCAAGCTCCTCCCGCCAAACGCTCCCGGACGGAAGTCCTTGGGGGAAGGCAAGTAGGCACGAAGCGCTACAAGCATAAGCAGATGCCGGTCTCTTCCGGGTAAGTTCTTTATTTCTCTGTTTGCTTCGTTTTCCAAACTTTTCCTTTCTCTCTGCAGTTTTTGACCTTTCCTCTTCTTTTTGTTCAGCCCTGCTCTCACGCTGTCCAAGAGCTCCAGCGGCCCGAAGCCGGCGACCTCCGAGGGAACCACAAGGGCCCCAACTCCTCCTCCTCAATCAAGCCCGGTACCATCCGGTACCGGCGACCTCTCTGCCTCCCCTCTGGGAGGCACCACAAGTGTGGGGCGCGCGGCCCCAACACCTCCTGATCACCGCGCGGAGGAGGATCTCACCTACCCTCCTGAGACCCAAGATACCGGCGCCAGCAACACCGGCGCCGATGACGAAGCTACCGGGCGGGCGGAACCTCTGGTTCCTCCCGTCGCAAAGAAGAAGAAGAAGAAGCACTCCAGCTCTTCCCCCACCAAGTCCGCGCCGGATACTTCCGCGCCGGCCTCCTCTACACCGCCCCCAGAAGCTCCTATTCTTGAGCCTACTGGGGCCACTCCAACACCGCCACCAAGCCAAGGACCTTCCGCGGCCAAGCCGAAGCCTCCGCCCGAGACCCCCAAGATCACAAAGTTCCTCAAGCCGGGGGCTTCTCGGGGAAAGGCCGTGGAGGGCAGCGCCTCAGCCGGCGGCCCGCAGCCTCTAGTGCTGCACGTCGGCCCCGCCACTGCTGTGGTCCAAGAAAAACCTTCCGGCCTCCTGGGCCGGATCGTTGAGCTGAAGTGCGAGGGTCGGGACCTGGGGCACCTTCTCCCCTACGCCCAAAAATGGAACGATGCGGATATATCCACATCCACCCGCGGCCTGGGGAAGGATCGGCTTCCGGCGCCAGATCCTGCTGGGCCCCGGTCCACTGAGGAACACTTCATGCGGCTGAAGCGCGCAGTGAAGGAGTTCGACAGCGCGCGGTATGACGCCACCAGCAACGTGGTGGTAAGTTCCATCAATCTTTTTTGCAATCTTTTTGTTGATGCCGGTTTCTTTCTTTCCGAATCTTGTCTATCTTCCCAGTCCCCGAGTTTCGTGTTGAGAGCATAGCTCTTAGCGCGAAACTTAAGCAAAAACTTGAAAAACCGGCATAGCCAGTCCCCGAGTTTCGGGTTGAGAGCGCAGCTCTTAGCGCGAAACTTAGGCAAAAACTTGAAAAACCGGCATAGCCAGTACCCGAGTTTCGGGTTGAGACCGCAGCTCTTAGCGCGAAACTTAGGCAAAAACATGGAGAAAACCAGCTTCTTTCTCACACTTATCTTCTTTTTAACAGAGCACGGCGGATGCTCGGAAGCAGCTCTTCGAGGAGCTTCTCTGGGAGCATCGGGACCTTGCCGAGGCCCACAGCCACTGCCAAGGTTTGTTTCCTATTTTCCCTCCGGCATCTTCTTACCGGAACGTTTTCTTTTCTAACACTTATGAACTTTTTGTCCAACAGCTGTCCCGGAGGCTACCATCGAAGCCCTCAAGGTCCAGATCACCGCACTCCAAGGTATCGCTTTTCCTTTTCCGGTTAACTTGTGCTTCTCCGGGCAACTTTTCTAACACTTTTCTTTCCGGTACCCCGGTGAAAAGGAGCAGCTCATCAAGGAGCATCACGAGGCACTGGATGCGCAGAAGACCGCCTCCAGGGAGCTCAAGGAGCAGGCTATCCAGACCGCGCTTCAGCATGACCAAGAGCTGAAGGACGCCAAGGCAGCAGCCGAAGCCAGGCTGGCGGAGGTTGTGGATGATTCCGCGAACTCCACTGCGGTGCTGAGGGCAGAGCTGGAGGAGGAGAGGAAGGCGCGGAAAGCGGTAGAGCGCCATATTGAGGTTATGACCACTGATCATAAGGAATATGATCGGCTGGTCGTGCAAATTGATGCGCTGGCTCTCAGTAAGCTCTTGCCTTGTCCCTTCTTTCTCTTATAAGCTTTTTCTTTTTGGAAGTGTATTCGTGTTCCTTTTCCTTCCGGTAGATTGTTTTCCGGTATCTTAAGCTTATGCTTTTCCCTTCTTCCTGTAGAGCACTTCCCGACTCTCGTACGCACGCCGTGAAAAAGGTGATGGAGGATCGGGTGGCGCGAGAATTCCCCAACATGGACGCGCACTGGGACGGGTACGACTATCTGGTCGCCCTTTCCGCCCGAGTCCAACATATGCGCTCAGTGGACCGGCACCTTGCCGATCTGCTGGACGTCACCATCCAACTTTTCAAGGTGCTGTGGCCTGAAGAAGCAATGCCAGCCAACATCACCCTCACCGCCAACCGGCTGAAGGAGGCAGGGCGCCGGATTCATGAGTGGCAGTGCTCCGCAGCTCGTGCTGGAGCCGACACCGCGCTGCGCTCCGCGTGCTCCTGGTACCCGGACTTGGATTTGGATGCTCTTCAAGGCGTGCGCGAAGACGCTCCCACCGATACGGACCCGATTCTTACCGCGAAGCGGCAGGATCGCGCCTATCGGCTTGCTGAGTATGCACCGGTTCGCACCTTCATCCCCCCTCCTTCAGGCGTCAAGGACTACCTCAGCGATGAGGAGGAAGAAGAGGAAGGTGAAGATGAGGGTGCCGAGGATGTGCTGCCGGAAGCTCCCGAGGCCAATGCTGCTCCCCGAAGCCCCCGAGGCCAATGTCGCTCCCCCGAGGCCCCCACCGTTTAAACATTTACCGCGATAACAAGTTTACTCTGCTCCTCGCTTGCTTCATAACAAAACTTGTTAAATTCTACCCCGGTATGCCGGGGTTTATGATGTAAGATAAAACTTATCCTTTTGGTTGTGGTACAACTTTATGCCGATGTCTTGCATACCGGTAACTTATTAAGCTATGTTGGTTTGCTGACTTAGCACTTTGCTTATCGTTCCGATTTTGTCTTGTACTTCAATGATTCCAAAATTGTTTCCGCATTCAATTCGATGCACACTTGGCTCTTTTTCTTTGGCTCTGCCTACCTTCTCTGGGCGTTTTTGGCGTATGAGCACAAAGTTCTTTTACCAAGCAAGCACTTTCTTGAACTTAGAAATAACTCGAAATTTTTGCAAAAAACCGGTACAACCGGGGTTAGTTAAATTTTCCCGGATTGTTCTTTCCCGCTCTCCCTCTTCGCAGTTCATGTGCTTATCCCCTACCGGTTTATCTTGCTTGCCATGAAGCCGGGTTGCGGACATCAGCAGAGTCGAAGACTCCGGTAGGGTTTAGCACACTACTAAACCGGAAAGAAAAAACGTTCAATAAGCAACCGGTAAACTGAAAAATAAACATGTTACATGCAACTTTAGTGGGGGTAGTCCCCGAGACTCATTCGAGGTTCCGACATCTTTTATTCATAGCAAATAAGGTACAAAAAGGAACTTCTTACACCACAACTTCAAGAGTAGAAAGGACGCAACAGAGCTACATTCCACGGACGCTTGGTCTCCTCTCCGGACCTGTCCGCCTTTCCTTTCTTCCATTCCTGTGCATCAATCAGGTAATAGGCATCATTGTGGAGTGCCTTGCTCATGATGAAGGGCCCTTCCCATGGGGGGGAAAGTTTGTGCCGGCCCTCAGTGCGCTGCACTAGGCGTAACACTAGGTCTCCTTCCCGGAACACCCTTGGGTTAACCTTCCGGCTATGATAGCGTCTGAGGTTTTGCTGGTAAATGGCTGTTCTTGCCAAAGCTAATTCTCTTGCTTCTTCTAGCAAATCCACATCGTTTTCTCGGGCCTCCTTTACCTCTTCTTCGGTATAGAGTTGCACCCTTGGTGAATCATGGAGAATGTCGGTTGGTATGACCGCTTCCGCTCCATAAACCATAAAGAATGGAGTGTATCCGGTAGACCGGTTTGGAGTTGTTCTTATACTCCACAGCACTGATGGTAGCTCAGAGGGATAGAAGCTAATCCTTTAAAGATTAAAGCTATTCTTGATATGCAGCCACCTAGAAACCTACAGCAGGTGCAACGATTGGCAGGACGATTGGCTGCTCTTAGTAGATTCATTGCAAAACTAGGAGAAAACGGCCTTACCATTCTACCAACTGATGAAAAAATCTGAAAAATTTGAGTGGACGACAGAGGCGCAAGATGCCTTCGACAAAATGAAGAAGGTTCTGTCAACCTCTCCAGTTCTCGTAACCCCAAAGGATAAGGAGCCAATGCTGCTTTACATAGCTGCCACTGTTCAAGTCATTAATTCTGTTCTTGTCGTCGAATGCAAAGAAGAAGGGAGAGTACATGGCGTGCAACGTCCCGTTTATTATCTCAGCGAAGTACTCACACCCGCAAAACAACGATATCCTCACCATCAGAATCTAGCGTATGCAGTATGGCGAGCAGCACGGAAATTGCAACATTATTTCGCAGAACATCCAATTGTTGTCGTCTCGGAAGCCACATTGAAAAACATACTTAAATCCAGAAGCAATAGGAAAAGTATCTCAATGGGCTATCGAGTTAGTACCATAAAATATCTCTTATGTTAATCGAACAACAATTAAGTCCCAGGTTTTTCCCGGATTTCCTGGTTGATTGGATCCAGTCGCAAATCCCAGCAGCACCCGACATGTCAGGCTCATGGACGATGTATTTTGATGGATCTAAGCATAGTTCAGGTGCAGGAGCAGGAGTAGTGCTAATCTCGCCGCAAGGAGACAAAATGAGATATGTTCTAATGATGAATTTCTCATTACCAACAAACAATGAAGCAGAGTATGAAGCATTATTACATGGTATGCATATGGCCAAAGCATGTGGTGCTACTCGTCTAGATATGTACGGAGAGTCGAACCACGTAGTACAACAGTCGATGAATCTATGCGACGTTATTAGCGACAACATGATAGCTTATCGGTAGATGTACCAATCAATGGAAGCTAAGTTTGAAGGCTGTGAGTTAAAACACATCAGCAGAGCCAGTATTGAGGAAGCCGATGCTTTAGCTAATATCGGTTCAACATGCTCTTCTATACTAGAAGGAGTCTTCTATGAAGTGATTACTCAAAGATCTATTAAAGAGAAAACTTCGACACCTCCGGAAAAATCGGCTACTGATACAGAGGTCACACCTCAAAAAGCTGCCGAAGATGTCACTAAAGGATCTAATCAGCAAGTTCTTCTTCTCGAACCATTATGTACTGAACCTTTTCTAGCATATTTAATGGAGCAAAGATTGCCAGATGATCCAGTTGAAGCAAGACGCATCGTATGGCGGTCTAAAGCATTACTATAGTCGATGGTGACCTTTACAAGTGAAGTATCTCTCGAATCTTTCAACGGTGCATCACCATTGCTGATGGAAAGGCTCTATTGCGAGAAATACATGAGGGGACGTGTGGCCATCATGCCAGTAGCAGAGCGCTTGTGGCTAAAGCTTTCAGAGCAGGGTTCTCTTGGCCAACAACAGCAGCCGATGCACAAGACTTAGTTCGAAAGTGCGATCCTTGTCAACGTTTTGCGCCAAAACCACATGCACCCGCCGAAGATTTAATGACAATACCTTTGGTCAGGCCTTTCGCACAGTGGGGGCTTGATCAAGTCGGTCCACTGCCGAAATCATCGCCTGGTGGTCATACTCATCTATTGGTAGCAATCAATAAATTCACCAAACGGATCGAGGCTATACCAGTCACTAACCAGACATCCAAAATTGCAGTCAAATTCTTCCAAGGAATAACTTGCCGTTTTGGTGTACCTCATAGCATCATTACAGACAATGGAAACAGTTTTGATTCAAGGGAATTCCATCAATTCTGTAAAACAAATGGTATCAAACTCAAATTTTCCTCGGTCGCACATCCTCAAACCAACGGGCAAGTAGAAAGGATCAATGGCCTAATCTGAGATGGCATCAAAAAGCGCATCACGGGTGCAGTTGAAGCTTGGGTCGAGGAGTTACTGTCAGTACTTTGGAGTTTGCAGACTACACCAAATAGGTCAACGCAATATACTCCATTCTTCCTTGTCTACGGAGCCAAAGCAGTTCTACCAGCCGATGTCCGCTTTGAAGCACCTCGGGTGGCAGCATATAAAGAAACAACTTCTGTTCATGCATTACAAGACGATGTAGATCTTCTTTATGAGGCTCGAGACGTCGCCTTGGCTCGAACAGCCGTATATCAGCAGGCGATATGGAACTATCACAGCCGAACGATTCGCACCCGAAGCTTCAGCGTTGGGGATCTAGTACCACGATCGAAGCAAGAGAGATCGCTGAAACTTGAATCTCCATGGGAAGGACCAAGAATCTCCATGAGAAGGACCAAGAATCACCGAAGTAATACCAGGAGGAGCTTATCGCCTCAAGAATCCTGCCTCGGGAAAAGATGTCGCGAACCCTTGGAACGTTGCACACTTGCGACACTTTTATGCGCAAGAACTCGCTCTTTTTTTCTTCGCCACATGGAGGCTTCTTAGCCTATTGCATATTGATACGTCCATTTTGCATCACTATTTTATATCATAATTTACTGTTATTCATTGATATATTTCATATTTAGAGATGATACTTATGTTATTTCACCTATTTTGCATGTTTCATGATTATTGGAGAATTGCTCACCGGAGTCAGGATTCTGCTGGAAAAAGCACCGTCAGGATACAGTATTTCTGAAGATCAACAATTGACGGAAAATATACTGAAGCTCTTATTATTCTAGAAGACAGACACAGCCAAAAGGGGAGGCCGAGGAGGGCCGCCATGGGCCCCCCATAGGCCGACGCGGGCTCCACCCTAGCCGCGCCGCCATGTGGGGAGGGGGCCCACGATCCCCCTCGGCCATCTCTCCTTCGCGTACTTCATCTCCCGAAAACCCTAAGGCGTGGGGAGACATCGAGAATAGACACAGCCGCCTCTGCGGGGCGGAAAACACCAGGGAGAAAAGAGCTCTCCGGCAGGCTGAAATCTGCCGGGGAAATTCCCTCCCGGAGGGGGAAATCGTCGCCATCGTCACCGTCATCGAGCTGGACTTCATTGGGATCATCATCACCATCATCTCCACCACCGACACCATCATCTCCGCCGCTGCACCTCGTCCCCGCTGTAACATCTAGGGTTGAATCTTGATTATTTCATAGGGGAAACTCTCCCAGTATTGATTACTCCTTGTTATTGATGCTACTGAGTGAAACCATTGAACCAAGGTTTATGTTCAGATTGTTATTCATCATCATATCACCTCTGATCATGTTCCATATGATGTCTTGTGAGTAGTTCGTTTAGATCTTGAGGACATGGGTGAAGTCTAAATGTTACTAGTGAACTATGTTGAGTAATATTTAATGGTTTGATATTTAAGTTGTGGTGTTATTCTCTAGTGGTGTCATGTGAACGTCGACTACATGATACTTCACCTTTATGGGCCTAGGGGAATGCATCTTGTATTCGTTTGCCAATTGTGGGATTGCCGGAGTGACAGCAACCTGAATCCCCGTTGGTATACCGATGCATGAGGGATAGCAGGATCTCAGAGTTTAAGGCTGTGGTTAGATTTATCTTAATTACTTTCTTGTATTTGCGGATGCTTGCAAGGGGTTTAATCACAAGTATGTATTAGTCCTAGGAAGGGCGGTGCATTAGCATAGGTTCACCCACACAACACTTATCAAAACAATGAAGATTAATCAACTATATGAAGCGAAAGCACTAGACTAAATTCCCGTGTGTCCTCAAGAACGTTTGGTCATCATAAGTAAACAAACCGGCTTGTCCTTTGTGCTAAAAAGGATTGGGCCACTCGCTGCAATTATTACTCTCGCATTTTACTTACTTGTACTTTATTTATCCGCTATATCAAAACCCTCTCGAAAACTTGTCTCGTGAGCATTTACGGTGAATCCTTCATCGAAAGTGCTTGTCAACACCTTCGCTCCTCGTTGGGTTCGACACTCTTATTTATCGAAAGTACTACGATACACCCCCTATACTTGTGGGTCATCAAGACTATTTTCTGGCGCCGTTGCCGGGGAGTGAAGCGCTATTGGTAAGGAAAAATTTTACTGTACGTGCTGTTTTTATTTCTGCTTGCTGCTATAATTCATTATGGAGAGATCTTCTCTTGAATTCCTATTCGGAAAATCTACTACTACTGCAACGGTAGTGGATGAGGCACCAGGTGAGAAAGAGATTCCATATAAAATACCTATAAAAATTATTGAACGTGTTGTGGATAACCGCTATGAAGGGGATGGAACTGTCCATCCTGGAGATCATTTACTGTTTTTACATGAATTATGCGGGTTATTCAAGTGTGCATGTATTTCTATGGATGAAGTTAGGAAGAAACTATTCTCTATATCGCTGTCTGGTAAAGCGGCGCATTGGTATAAATTGTTGAAGAATGGGAATTCTCTTGATTGGAAGGATATTGTGCCTCTATTTTATTCTAAATTTTATCCTCCAAGTGAAATTCACAAAGACCGAAACCGAATATATAATTTCTGGCCTCATGATGGAGAGAGTATTGCCCAAGCATGGGGAGGTTGAAGTCTTTAATGCTCAAATGCCCCATTCATGAGCTTCCCGGTAATATCATCATTGATAATTACTATGCAAGACTTTCTTTTCAAGATAAAACCTTGCTGGATACTCGCTTGTTCCGGATCATTCACGCGCAACAAAGAAGAGTTTAAATGGGACCTTCTTGATCGGATTCGGGAGAATACTCGAAGGATGGGAGAACGACAAAGGCGAGAGTCGGGTATAAATTATGATTACGAATGCATTGAAACTTTTATGGATACTGATAAATTTCGTAATATGAGTGCTACTTATGGTCTTGACTCTCAAGTTGTTGCAAATTTTTATAAAGCTTTTGCCTCTCATTTTGAATTGCCTAGGAAGAACTTTAATAAGTATCATGAACCTTATAAAGATAAAACTGATTCACCTATAGGTAAATGTGTTGAAATTAAAACTGTTGATCATATTCTTCCTGAAGCTTATATTGAAAAAACTCATTTCCCTGCTAAAATGAAGGAGTATTCTGTTATAACTAGTGTGGTTAATAAAAGTGCAAAGAAACCTATAGAACCTGAGGAGCAAATAAATATTGAACCTGCTATTGCAATAGTTAAAGATCTTGTGACTGAAAATGTAGAAGACGGTCACATCATTTTCTGTGAAGATGCTTCTAATATTGTTTCACATCCTAGTAAGTCTAGGAAAGCTAGTGTTCCTATGCTCTCTGTTAGATTGGTGATCATTGTTATTATGGTTTATGCGATATTGGTGCAAGTATTAGTGCCATTCCTTATGAGCTTTACAAGGAAATCATGCATGAAATTGGTTCTTGTGAACTTGAAGATATTGATGTGGTTATTCGGCTAGCTAGCTAATAGAGAAACTATCTCTCCTATTGGTATTGTTCGAGATGTGGAAGTTCTATGTGGTAAGATTAAATATCCTGCTGACTTTTTGGTACTTGTTTCTGCTGCTAGTAAGACTTGTCCTATCATTTTTTGTAGACCTTTTCTAAATACTTGTGGAGCTATTATAGATTGCAAGAAAGAGAAAATTGTGACTAAATTTGTTGGTGAATCTTATGAGTTTAATTTCTCTAAATTTGCCAAAGTTCCTTATAAAGCTGAATTGCCTAATAATGATTTTAGAGTTGAACAGCTTGCATCTATTGATCTTGCTCCTAGTAATCCTTTGCAGCAACATTTGGAGGATCATGAGAGTGAAGTCTTTAGGGAAGAAATGAATCAGCTTGATGAAATTTTCCTTCATCAACCTATTCTTAAACATGACTTACCGGTTGAAGATCTAGGTACAACACCACCACCAAAGGAAGATCCTATTTTTGATTTGAAACCGTTGCCTGATAATCTTAAGTATGCTTATATTGATGATAAGAAAACATATCCTGTTATTATTAGTGCTAAGCTTTCAGATTTTGAGGAAGAAAGATTATTGGAAATATTGAAGAAACACCGAGGAGCTATTGGCTACACTCTTGATGACTTGAAGGGGATTTCTCCCGCTATTTTCCAACATGCCATCAACATTGAAGATGATGCAAAGCCTGTTGTTGAACATCAGCGTCGTTTAATTCCTAAGATGAAGGATGTGGTAAGGAATGAGGTATTAAAACTTCTTGAAGCTGGTATTATATATCCTATTGCTGATAGTAGATGGGTTAGTCATGTGCATTGTGTTCCTAAGAAAGGAGGAATAACTGTTGTACCTAATGATAATGATGAGCTTATCCCTCAAAGAGTAGTTGTAGGGTATAGAATGTGCATTGATTATCGAAAATTTAATAAAGTTACTAAGAAGGATCATTACCCTTTACCTTTTATTGATCAAATGCTAGAAAGGTTATCTAAAAATACTCATTTCTCGCTTTCTTGATGGTTATTCGGGTTTTCACAAATTGCTCGTTAGAACTAAAGATCAAGAGAAAACCACTTTCACTTGTCCCTATGGAACTTATGCTTATAGGCGTATGCCTGTTGGTTTATGTAATGCTCCTGCTACTTTTCAAAGATGCATGTCTGCTATTTTTCATGGCTTTTGTGAAAAGATTGTAGAGGTATTCATGGACGATTTTTCTGTCTATGGGAATTCTTTTGATAATTGTTTGCGAAATCTTGATAAAGTTTTGCAGAGATGTGAAGAAACTAACCTTGTTCTTAATTGGGAGAAATGCCACTTTATGGTTAATGAAGGAATTGTATTGGGACATAAAATTTCTGAGAGAGGTATTGAAGTTGATAGAGCTAAAGTTGAAGCAATTGAGAAGATGCCCTATCCTAGGGATGTTAAAGGTGTTCGTAGTGTTCTTGGTCATGCAGGTTTTTATAGGAGATTTATTAAAGATTTCTCTAAAATTTCAAAGCCTCTTACTAATCTTCTTCAAAAATATGTACCTTTTGTGTTTGATGATGATTGTAAGGAAGCCTTTGAAACTCTAAAGAAAGCCTTAACAACTGCTCCTGTAGTTGAACCTCCTAATTGGAATTTACCTTTTGAAATTATGTGTGATGCTAGTGATTTTGCTGTAGGTGCTATTCTTGGACAGCGAGTAGATAAAAAATTGAATGTTATTCATTATGCTAGTAAGACTCTTGATGCTGCTCAAAGAAATTATGCTACAACAGAAAAAAAATTATTAGCTGTAGTTTTTGCTTGTGACAAGTTTAGACCTTATATTGTTGATTCAAAAGTCACAATTCATACTGATCATGCTGCAATTAGGTACCTTATGGAAAAGAAAGATGCTAAGCCAAGGCTTATTAGATGGGTGCTTCTTTTGCAAGAATTTGATTTACATATTATAGATAGGAAAGGTGTTGATAATCCTGTTGCTGATAATTTATCTAGATTGGAAAATATTGCTTATGATCCTATTCCTGTTAATGATAGTTTTCAAATGAACAATTGGCTGTAATAAAGGTGAGCTCGTGTTATCACCAGGATTTGACCGAGTCAGAGGTGGGCCGCGATCAAGATGGACGTGAAAAAATATATATATATAGAAGAAATACGTGAATCGGCCTTTTACCAAGTTGGGCTTAATTGCCCATGTATCTGTAACATATTAGATCACATCTTAGTTTAGAAGTTAGAATCTTACTCGTGCACGGTTTAGTGCACGCCCACATTAGAAAGTCCCCTGGACTATAAATATGTATCTAGGGTTTATGGAATAAACAACAACCAACGTTCAACCACAAACAAATCTCGGCGCATCGCCAACTCCTTCGTCTCGAGGGTTTCTACCGTAAGCATCATGCCGCCTAGATCGCATCTTGCGATCTAGGCAAGACAAGCCTGCCTACGCTTGTTCATGCGTTGCTCGTACCGAAGCCTTTTTGATGGCGAGCAACGTAGTTATCTTAGACATGTTAGGGTTAGCATTGTTCTTCATGCTTCATGCTTTCGTAGTGCAACCCTTGCATGTCTAGCCGCCCTTACGCCTATCTTAGGCGTAGGGGCGGCACCCCACTTGATCATAGTTTAGTAGATCTGGTCCGTTACGATTGCTCCTTGTTCTACAAGGATTAGTTTAATATCTGCAATAGTTAGGCCTTACAAAGGGGGGAGGATCCAGCGGCGTGTAGGGTGACGTTTGCTAGCCCTAGAAAGGATGTTCCGGGGATCAACCTCGTGTTGGTTTTTAGGCCTCGTCTAGGAACGGCTTACGGTCACCGTGCGCGAGCGCGAGGCCCAACCTCGGAGTAGGATGATCCGATTATGCGGTGAAAACCCTAAATCGTCGTAGATCTCATTAGCTTTACCTTGATCAAGCAGGACCACCATATATTCGGACACCCCGTCTCGAATCATGGGTGGATCGGCTCTTTGAGTCGATTCACGGGATAACCCGAGAGCCGATCGAGGCTCGTATTTAACGTTTACGTGTGTGCCCCGCAGAAACCAAGCGAGGCATCATCCACACCTTCCCGACCAGGTATAGGTCGGTGGCACGCCCTTGTGATAAACATCGGCGCGTGCGACCGGGAGGCTTTGCGGGCCGTCGCTCGTAGGGACCAGGGCCAGCCGCAGCCCCAGCTTGTTCCCGGCTCTACCGTGTTGCCCGTCTCCGCCCGCCGAGGGGTTTCGACGTCAACACATTCGGCACGCCCGGTGGGACCGCCGACGACATCCACGACATCGCCATCTACATCCGAGATGGCGGAAGATACTCCGGTCACATATGCGGATCCGCTCGATGAGCTCAAGAAGAAGCATGACGAGATCAAGGCAACCCTCGAAGCCGAACTCATCGGCTCCTTCCACCGAACCCGCTCCCATGGCGTCGGTGGAAGGGTTTCACACCTGAAGGCGCGCTCGATGGAGTGGACCTGTCCGCCCCGTCGAAGAACGCACCAGTGTCGCCGCGGCAGGAGATCAACTACATGGTGGCTCATTCGCCGCACCGCCACTCGAGAGCCTCGGTGAACACCTTGGAGCGTGTCGCTCGCGCGTCGTCCAGGAAATCATGAGTCACCGGTACTCCCGTCGGGACCGGCTCGGGGACTTTCAAAGGAGAGATGCCGCTCCAGCCCCAGCCCGTTCGCATGGGTAGCACCGGAACCGCCGAATCCATCGGCATACGTCGTCTACAAGGTTGGTGGTGATCCTAGTGACTACCAATTCCTGCCCGAGCCACCTAAGGAGGTCCCGCACGGATACGCGTGCGCATACGTGCCGGACCGCAACGCCCGGGCACTCTCGAACCGAGCCGCAATAACAGCGGCCTCCGGAACGGCAGGAGGAACGTCGAGAGCCGATCCCGAGAAGCGGCCGTGGCTGGCTAAGTACGCCGCCCCGACAAACCTCCAAAGCCCAGCTCCCGCAGCTTGGCTTAGAACCGTAAAAACAAGCATGGCTGGTTAAGTATGCCACCCCGGCGAATCTTCAGGGTTCGACACCTTCAGCCATCACAGCGGATCAGATTTGTACAATTCTGAAAGATCAGTTCGGTATGATGCCAAAAAGGAAAGCGTTCGGCAACACCAAGCCGTACCCCAACAGCTACGAACTGATCCCGCTGCCACCCAAATATCGGCTCCCAGACTTCACAAAGTTTAGTGGATCAGATGGGTCCAGCTCTATCGAGCATGTGAGCCGATATTTGGCACAGCTGGGCACGATCTCAGCGTCAGATGAGTTGCGCGTGAGGTTCTTCTCACAGTCCCTCACAGGATCGGCTTTCGGGTGGTACACATCGCTACCACCGAACTCCATCCAAACTTGGAAGCAGCTTGGAAGAGCAGTTCCATGAGCAAGTATCATTCGAAGCTTCCGAGTCTAGCATTGCCGATCTAGCACAACTACGTCGAAGCGCGGAGAACTGTGACAGAATACATCCAGCGCTTCAGGACCATTAGGAACCGATGCTTTTCGGTTCGTATAATTGAAAAGGAAGCAGTCGAGTTGGCAGTAGCAGGCCTTGCAACACAGCTCAAGGACATGGCCTCCCAAGCAGATTATCCCTCGCTGGCGCACGTGGTTCGAAACTTTCAGCATATGAACAGCCGCCACCCGGACTCCGTACCAAGACAAGTTCAAGCGTGCAGTAGCCCCGGGTCGATGCGCAGGAAGACGAAGTTCCTCGCGGGAGACCAAGAAGTAGCAAGTGGCTGAGTGGACTCGGGTAGGAACCCCCGTGTCCTGCAAATGGGTAAAGCCACCAGGCCCGCCCAGGGGATTTGATTTTGACGTGACCAAGACTGAGCAAATCTTCGACCTCCTACTCAAGGAAAAGCAGTTGAAGATACCTGACGGTCTCAAATTCCCCACGGCGCAAGAGCTGAATGGAAAGCCATACCGCAAATGGCATAACTCGCTCTCCCATGCCACCAACGACTGCAGGGTGTGGCGTCAGCACATCCAAGCGGCGATAGAAAACGGACGGTTGATTTTCAACCAATACGCCATGAAGGTCGACACACACCCCTTTCCCGCCGTAAACATGGTGGATTATACTTGCCATGCAGGGTGCCAGCCGGGTTTCCTGTGCAATATCAACATGGTAGATCTTGGACACCACGCTGGCGAGGATGGAGATGAGGGCAGCTGCTCTCATAGCAAAGAAACAGAGGAAGCCGCTCCACGCGATCGGCTCCGCCAAGACGGCAAGCGCTACGTAACAGAGGGAGAAGTGAAGAACATAAGATATCAGCGACCTCTCTCCGATCACCTCCTCAACAAGTATGTGAGTCGATACGACCAACGCCGACGGTCCAGCGATGATAATGAAAGAGATCGTCCGGCTAGAGAAGCCGAAGACATCGTCGGCATAATCGCGATGAGGAGGAGCACGAGCGTTGTGCCAAGGGAAAGGCAAGGGAGCAAGACGACGAGGACAGGCACTCGGGATTGTCCCTTCTTCAGTGCATCGCCGGGATTCAGGAATGAGCCGATTGCCAACAATCGGCAATTGCCCGTAATGCAACCGGAAGAAGAAGGAGGCAGCCAACGTGTCCGTGTTTGAGCGCTTAGGACCTCTCCCGCCACAGAGCAAACGAGCTGAGTCCCTCGGTTGGAAGATCTCGAAGATTCAGAAGACGAGGGAAAAGAAGAAGACAGTACCACCGGCCAAGGTGGTGCCTCGACGGACTCAGCCGTTCCCGTAAACGCAGGGTTCAACGATTGCGCGGCCTAGAAGAAGCCGAGAGGTTATACTTGCATACTTTGAGGAAGGCAAGGCCTGATCCGGCTGCAAAGGTTCGGCGAACCCTGGATGAAGAGGGTCGTCCACGGAAAATGGAGTGGCGCCCAAGCAAAGGAAAGCCGATGATGAAACATCGGCTGGCACAAACATGGTGCTCGTCCTTCCGACGAAGCTTAGTGCTCCACGATTACACGATGCACTCAAGGTGGACGACAGCAAGCGCACCAACATGATAAAATCAGAGATTGGGCTGGTTCTGTCTACCGGCCTGGACGAGTAACAAGAACACGTCAATAAGCAAACATGGCGAGGCTGATCCTTGTGATCGGCCCCAAAAATTTATGAAGGGACATTACAAAACCTTTCCTCGAACAAGCAACATGGAGGCCGATTCCATCAATCGGCCAAAATTATCTTCACCCACCGTTCTGCTTGGGTTCAACATGTTATCCAACAGAGCCGATACCATCAATTCTCTTGACAGAATCGGCTCGGGGGGCACCCAGGTGGATAAAATACAAGGATGTGCAACGGAAGCATCTCATCTTTTGGTGATGGGTATTGGAATATGGGGGCCGATGCATTAGTCGGCCTAAAAATCTGAAAATTCGAAAATTTTCGAGCACAGCCGATGCAGCAGACATCGACTTAAGGATATGGAAGCCGATGCGTGGCCATCGACTCAAGAGGAATAAGAGCTCGGATCTTCTCTTCAAGGACAAGGCCAAGAGCAGCCTGGACGTGCGGATCAGGTCAAGGATGGATCGCATCAGACCTACTAAAGGAAAGGAGCCGATCTAACTGGCAAGGCGCAGGAAGAACTGAAGAAACTCGGGGGGCAGCTCACCTTGAAGGTTCTCTGCTTGGGGCTACGTCATGAGTAAAGGCTAATGTCGGCACATGTGGCTGATTCGCCTTCATTAAGGCTCGGGGGCAGCTCGCCCTAAAGGTCGTTGCTCTAGGGAGCCGATTTGGTTGGAATCGGCTAGCCCCGCGACACAACCGGTTGGGAGAGCGGTGTTCGTTACATGAGTCATCAGCTTGAGCATCCAAGACGGTTCCTGTGGCTCTTTTAAAGTCGCTCGCTCAAAGATCAAGTCGCCGCCTTTCTAAGATCGGCCGTGTCATCGTCATCGGCAGAAGCCGCCTAGCTTGGAGGGATGGCTAAATTGGCCTGTCTCGCAGATTATCATGGAGCTGATGCGTTACCATCAGTCGCTAAGCATGGATTAGGCCAACAGTTGACAAACTCAGCATGAAAGAAATCGGCGAAATCAAGCTAAGGAAATTCTTCATTAGCATTGGGATTTCTTACAATGGGGAGCCGATTGCTCAAGGGGAGAAGAACAAAAGAAGGGTCTATGGACCAATCTACTACTGCTAGGCCTATACTATTAGATCCTAATCTACGGGCCATCACTGCCCTCATCGTCATCCTCGTAACTCTCGTCGGCACCGCCGCCGATGGGCTCCTCGTCGCTACTCCCGTAGCCCTCCACGGGGGCTTCATCCCCGTCTTCGTCGTCGCTCGCTATCGTCGTCCCACCACATGCGGAGGCGCTTCGCCGGCGGGTAGCCTTCGAGGGAGTCGTCGTCGTCGTCGTCTTCTTCTCCCTCTTCTTCGCAGGTGGGGCAGCCGTCCCGGGAGAACCGGTCGTCCTCGCTTTTGGCTCCAGCTTCCCCATCGGCGAGGAACCGAAGATCTTCATCCCCGCTGGTCAAGGACTTGTCGTCCTCAGACCAAATGGAGGAGGCATGGCTCTCCTCGTCCCAGTCTTCCGGGGCACGAATTTCCGGCGGCGTCTCGCGGGAGGAGTCGGACCCGTAGGAAAACTCGGAGGAAGAGGAGGAAGACATGGCGGCACAGGGGGTTTTTTGGTGCTAATGCGAGGAGGACGAAGGAGACGCAAGCTGTTTAGAACGGTTAAATAAAGGGGATATGAGAGAGATTCAATGCCACAGCAGCTTCCGAGGAGATGTTGCCCAACAGGAAAATTCTACGGCCACATGGAGAAGTGGAAGGGGCAAGGCATCATGATGGGGATTCTCGCGGCAGCTCCGCTCCGCCACGACATGACCCGATGAAAGAAAGGCATAATGATTTTGGAAATGTCATTTCCAAAACCAGGGGGGCATGTGTTATCACCAGGATTTGACCGAGTCAGAGGTGGGCCGCGATCAAGATGGACGTGAAGAATATATATATAGGAGAAATACGTGAATCGGCCTTTTACCAAGTTGGGCTTAATTGCCCATGTATCTGTAACATATTAGATCGCATCTTAGTTTAGAAGTTAGAATCTTACTCGTGCACGGTTTAGTGCACGCCCACATTAGAAAGTCCCCCGGACTATAAATATGTATCTAGGGTTTATGGAATAAACAACAACCAACGTTCAACCACAAACAAATCTCGGCGCATCGCCAACTCCTTCGTCTCGAGGGTTTCTACCGGTAGCATCATGCTGCCTAGATCGCATCTTGCGATCTAGGCAGCACAAGCCTGCCTACGTTGTTCATGCGTTGCTCGTACTGAAGCCTTTTTGATGGCGAGCAACGTAGTTATCTTAGACATGTTAGGGTTAGCATTGTTCTTCATGCTTCATGCTTTCGTAGTGCAACCCTTGCATGTCTAGCCGCCCTTACGCCTATCTTAGGCGTAGGGGCGGCACCCCGCTTGATCATAGTTTAGTAGATCTGGTCCGTTACGATTGCTCCTTGTTCTACAAGGATTAGTTTAATATCTGCAATAGTTAGGCCTTACAAAGGGGGGGAGGATCCAGCGGCGTGTAGGGTGACGTTTGCTAGCCCTAGAAAGGATGTTCCGGGGAACAACCTCGTGTTGGTTTTTAGGCCCTGTCTAGGATCGGCTTATGGTCACCGTGCGCGAGCGCGAGGCCCAACCTCGGAGTAGGATGATCCGATTATGCGGTGAAAACCCCAAATCGTCGTAGATCTCATTAGCTTTACCTTGATCAAGCAGGACCACCATATATTCGGACACCCCGTCTCGAATCATGGGTGGATCGGCTCTTGAGCCGATTCACGGGATAACCCGAGAGCCGATCGAGGCTCGTATTTAACGTTTACGTGTGTGCCCCGGCAGGAAACTAAGCGAGGCATCATCCACACCTTCCCCGACTGGTATAGGTCGGTGGCACGCCCTTGTGATAAACATCGGCGCGTGCGACCAGGAGGCTTTGCGGGCCGTCGCTCAGAGGGACTGGGGCCAGCCGCAGCCCCAGTTGTTCCCGGCTCTACCGTGTTGCCCGTCTCTGCCCGCCAGGGGGTTTCTGACGTCAACAGCTCGCGAGATAGTCCTTGGTATGCTGATTATGCTAACTTTATTGTTTCCAAGTACTTGCCTCCAACCTTTTCAGCGCAGCAAAGGAGGAAATTCTTTTATAACTTGAGGCATTATTTTTGGGATGACCCACACTTATATAAAGAAGGAGTGGATGGTATTATGCGAAGATGTGTCCCAGAATATGAACAACAAGAGATATTGAGTAAGTGTCATGGTAGTGTTTATGGAGGACATCACGCCGGAGATAGAACCGCACAAAAGGTTCTACAATCAGGTTTTTATTGGCCAACTCTCTTTAAAGATGCAAGGAAGTTTATCTTATCTTGTGATGAATGTCAAAGAGTTGGTAATATATCTAGACGCAATGAAATGCCTATGAATTATACTCTTGTTATTGAACCATTTGATTGATGGGAATTTGACTTCATGGGTCCTTTCCCTTCTTCAGAAGGTAATACTCATATACTTGTTGCTGTTGATTATGTTACTAAATGGGTGGAAGCCATACCCAAAAAAAGTGCTGATGGTGAGACCTCTTTAAAAATGCTTTTAGATGTTATCTTTCCTATGTTTGGAGTACCTAGATATATTATGACTGATGGAGGTTCTCATTTTATTCATGGTGGTTTTAGAAAAACTCTTGCTAAATATGTTATTAATCATAGGATTGCTTCCGCTTATCATCCTCAAACTAGTGGGCAAGTAGAATTATCAAATAGAGAAATTAAATCTATCTTGCAAAAGACTCGTTAATAAATCTAGGAAAAATTGGGCTAGTAAGTTGAAGGAAGCATTGTGGGCTTATAGAACTACTTATAAAAATCCTATGGGTATGTCTCCTTATAAAATGGTTTATGGAAAGGCTTGTCATTTACCTTTATAACTAGAGCACAAAGCTTATTGGGCTGTAAGAGAACTTAATAAAGATTTTAAACTCGCCGGTAAGAAAAGGTTGCTACAATTGAGTTGTTTAGATGAATGGAGAAGTGAAGCTTATGAGAATGCTAAACTTTTTAAAGATAAAGTTAAGAAATGGCATGATAGAAGAGTTATTAAAAGAGAATTTAATATTGGAGATAAAGTCCTATTGTATCGGTGTCGTCTCAGATTTTTTGCAGGGAAATTACTCTCAAAATGGGAAGGACCATATGTCGTTGTGGAGGTGTATCGTTCAGGGGCAATAAAAATTGGTTCTCTGAAAGGTGATGCCACACAAGTGGTGAATGGACAAAGACTCAAGCATTATATTTCTGGAGATTCTTATAATGAAGATGTTGATGTTATTCGAGTGGTGACTCCGAAACTTTCATCAAACAACAAATTGATAGTTCTCAGAGAGTTCGACTTTGAATAGGTAACAGTTCTGGTAGTAAAAAGTCCGCGTTTAACTTTCCGAACAATATTTTTGCTATTTTTAGGAAATATGAAAAATTACGAGATCGAATCAGAGCGGAGGAGACGCACGAGGGCGCGTCCCCACGTGGTGGCGCGGGCCCCACCCTGGCCGCGCCGCCATATGGTGACGGCTCCTCGGAGTCCCTTTTCCAATCGTGTTCGACCTGGTACTTTCCTTTTGTCGTGAAAATTCTTGCTATATAATCGCCCGGACCCTCCGAGGTCCGTATATCGTCTTCTCGTCGTGTTTTGTTTCGAGTTGTTTTCTGCCAGATCTGTTTTTGATCTAGAAGCACCATGGTCTCCAACAACAAGGGCAAAGGGCTTTCGGAGGAAGATATTCAAGATCCCGAGTTGAAAGAAGAAGTCAAGGAGGAAGTGAAGGAGATGTCATCAATAAAAAGAGAGCGGCAAACTGTGAGGAGTAAGTCAATCTTGGTGGGATCGGTTAACACTGGACGTTCTTTTTCTCATAACTTGCAGGGACCTTTACCACTTGCTCCTAGCCTCAACTCTTTCCCTGCTGTGGAGGAAGCATTACGGGTTACCGATGAGTTTTGTGATCAATACCGTGTTCTGAGAAGGGGAGTGGAGATACTTCAGGAGGAGAACAACCGACTTCGCAGAATGCTAGAGCGGTTCCTCACTCCCATCAGGGTCGTTCCACCATCACCACCGAAGGAGTAATTCATCATTGTTATTGGCATCCCCTCGGTTTGTTCCAAGCTTGGGGGGTGCCGCGGTACCACATCATCACTATCTTTTACCTTTTTACTATCAAGTAGTGTCATATCATGAGTAGGGAAGTTATCATATAAGATGGTTTGCAGTGTGGAAGTATCTCTCTTTTAGTTGGTTATCTATGTATCCCTTGGTGTGAGTTATCGTTATGGAATATTAATGAGAAGTTTTATCATTTACTTTTTGCACATCATATTTTAGTTTGCAATTTCTGTTATATGATTGATCTTGTTGTTAGTATTGATATCACTTTGGGAGCATCAAGTAAATCTATTTGGTTTTGGCAAACTTAGCATTGGTCAATAGCAACAATACTTTGAGGCTCAAGTAGAAAAGAGGGAAGTACATGTAGATATATTATTTCATTATCTATCTTTCTTGTTAGATAGTGAGCTTAGTATTCTGAAGTTAAAATTGTTTGTGCTTACAAGGAAGATGCATGATTGTTTCTATCACATGTATATTTGTTTGTTTCCCTCAACTCTTATGCTTGCTAACCAACCTTGCTAGCCAAAGACCTGTACTGAGAGGGAATACTTCTCATACATCCAAAACCTTAAACCAAACCCATGCCATTTGTGTCCACCATAACTACCTACTATGTGGTATTTTGCGCCACTCCAAGTAAATATTTCATGTGCTACCTTTAAACAATTCAAAAATTATTATCTCTTATTTGTGTCAATGTTTTATAGCTCATGAGGAAGTATGTGGTGTTTTAACTTTCAATCTTGTTGGGCAGACTTTCACCAATGGACTAGTGGCACATCCGCTTATCCAATAATTTCGCAAAAAGAGCTGGCAACGGGGTTCCCAGCCCCAATTAATTAACTTTCATTAATAATTCTCTTCACATGTTTTGCCCCGATTCATCAGTAAGCAACTTAATTTTGCAAATAGACACTCCTCCATTGTATGTGAAATGTTGGAAGGCACCCGAGGATTCGGTTAGCCATGGCTTGTGAAAGCAAAGGTTGGGAGGAGTGTCATCCATAAATAAAACTAAAGTACATGTGTAAACAAAAGAGAAGAGGGATGATCTACCTTGCTGGTAGAGATAACGTCATTCATGGGAGCCGCTCTTTGAAAGTCTGTTTGGCAGGGGGTTAGAGTACCCACTACCATTCGTTGACAACAACAAACACCTCTCAAAACTTTGCTTTTATGCTCTCTATATGATTTCAAAACTTGAAAAGCTCTAGCACATGATTTAATCCCTGCTTCCCTCTGCGAAGGGCCTATCTTTTACTTCTATGTTGAGTCAGTAAACCTATTTCTTTCTATCTCAAGCAAGCAATTGAGTTGTTGTGATCCAACCATTTATATTGTGATCTATTTAATCATGTCTTTTATTCTTCCTTGTTTAGTACCAATTTTATTTGAATGAATATGACTTTGAAAGTTACCAATGATTATGAGGAGATTGTTATGATTGAGCATGTAAGTTCTGCCATATAAGATATAAAGGCTGTGCTCGAAAGATAAGGACAATCTGTTAATCGTTCTTTGACCAAGAACAAAGTTTGCCATCACCAATTATGATTTCCTATGCACCTTTATTTGTGATTTCCCTTTACTTGTTTCAAGTTGAGTTATATGAGGAAGTGTTATCACCAGAATTTGACCGGATCAGAGGTGGGCCGCGATTAAAGATGGGCTTGAAGAATATACATAGAAGAAATACATGAATCGGCCTTGTATGCAAAGTTTGGGCTAGTTTGCCCGTGTATCTGTAATATAGTAGGATACGTGTCGGTTAGATAGAGTTTGGCTCGTGCCCGGTTGGGATTATTCCCACGTTAGAAAGTCTACGGACTATAAATATGTATCTAGGGTTTATGAAATAAACAACAATCACGTTCACCACAAACCAATCTAGGCGCATCGCCAACTCCCTTGTCTCGAGGGTTTCTTCCGGGTAAGCATCATGCTGCCTAGATCGCATCTTGCGATCTAGGCAAGACACGTTTATTCGTTGTTCATGCGTTGCTCGTGTCGAAGCCTTGTTGATGGCGAGCAACGTAGTTATCATAGATGTGTTAGGGTTAGCATTGCTTCATCGTACCATATGCTTTCGTCCATGCAACCCTTAGACGTCTAGCCGCCCTTACACCTATCTTAGGTGTAAGGGCGGCACCCCGCTTGATCATTATTTAGTAGATCCGATCCGTTATGATTGCTCCTTGTTATTCAAGGATTAGTTTAATATCTGTATAGTTAGGCCTTACAAACGGGTTGAAGGATCCAGTGGCGCCTAGGGTGTAGTTTGCTAGCCCTAGACAGATGTTCCGGGATCAACTTTATGTTGGTTTTTAGGCCTTGTCTAGGGTCGGTTTACGATCACCGTGCGTGGCCGCCAGTGCTCAATCACGAGTAGGATGTTCCGATTATGTGGTGAAAACCCTAAATCGTAGTAGGTCGTTTTAGCTTTATTTTGATCGAGCAGGACCACCATCCGATCGTACACCTCGTACGGATCATGGGTGGATCGGCTCCTTGAGCCGATTCACGGACAACCCGAGAGCCGATCGAGGCTCGTATTTAATGTTTACGTGTATGCCATGCAGGAAACTAAGCGAGGCAAATCCAACACCTTCCCGACCAGGTATAGGTCAGTGTGGCACGCCCTTGCATCAACATCGGACGTGCGTGCCGAGTCTTTGCGGGCCGTCGCTCGGAGGGACCAGGGCCAGCCCGCAGTCCCGGGAGCCTCCCGGCCTCATCGTGTTGCCCGTCGCTGCTCGCCGGTGGGTTTCTGACCGCAACACATTCTGGCACGCCCGGTGGGACAGTCTTCGACATCAACCGCATCGCCATCTACATCTGAGATGGCGGAAGGCACTCCAGTCACGTACGAGGATCTGACCGAGGAGCTCAAGAAGAAGTATGAAGAGGTCAAAGCAACCCTCGAAGCCGACCTCATCGGCTCTTTTCACAGAACCCGCTCACACGGCATCAGGTGGGAAGGGTTCTCACCCGAAGGCGCGCTCGATGGAGTGGACCTGTCCGCCCCGTCAGAAGAACGCACCAGGTCCTCGCGTCGAGAGATTAACTTCATGGTAGCTCATTCGCCGCACCGCCATTCCGAGAGCCTCGGTGAACTCTTTGGAGCGTGTCGCTCTTCGGGTGATCCAGAAATCATGAGGCATCGCACTTCCGTCAGGACCAGCTCTAGGGACTCACCAAGGAGAGATGCCACTCCAGTCCCGACCACCGCTGCCATTCGCGTTGGCAGCACCAGAAGTGCTGAATTCACCGGCATACGTCGTCTACAAGATCGGTGGTGACCTAGTGACTACCAGTTCTTGCATGAGGCGCCTAAGGAGATCCCTCACGGATACACGTGCACATACGTGCCAGACTCGCAGAATCGGGCACTCACGAACCAGACTGCAATAGCAGGGACTTCTGGAACAGCAGGAGGAACTTCGGGAACAGATCTCGAGAAGCAGACGTGGCTAGCTAAGTATGCCACCCCGATAAACCTCCAGAGCCCAACTCCTGCAGTTGACTCAGAGCTTGAAAAGCAAGCATGGCTGGCTAAGTATGCCACTCCGGCAAATCTTCAGAGTTCAACTCCTGCAGCCAGCACCGCGGATCAGATCAGTACAATCTTGAGAGACCAGTTCGGCATGGTGCCGACAAGGAGGGCAATCGGCTATTCCAAGCCGTACCCCAACGAGTACGAGTTGATCCCACTTCCACCCAAATATCGGCTCCCTGAATTCTCCAAGTTTAGTGGATCGGATGGTTCCAGCTCAATCGAGCATGTGAGCCGATATTTGGCACAGCCTGGGCACGATCTCGAGCATCGGATGAGCTGCGTGTGAGGTTCTTCGCACAGTCCCTCACAGGATCGGCTTCGGGTGGTACACATCGCTGCCACCGGACTCAATCCGGACTTGGAAGCAGCTTGGAGGAGCAGTTCCACATGCAGTATCACTCAGAGGCTTCCGAGACTGGCATTGCCGATCTAGCACAAGTACGACAGAAGCGCGGAGAAACAGTGTCAGAATATATCCAGCGCTTCAGGACCGTTAGGAACCGATGCTATTCGGCTCGTGTGACTGAAAAAGAAGCAGTCGAGTTGGCGGTGGTGGGTCTCGCATCGCCGATCAAGGACGTGGCCTCCCAAGCAGAATACCCTTCACTGGCGCACATGGTGCAGAAGCTGTCATTATATGAACAGCGCCACCCAGATGTATACCAGGATAAATTCAAGCGTGCGGTGGTCCTGGTTGAGGCAGATGAAGATGAAGGTTCTCACGGGAGATCAAGAGGTAGCAGTGGCTGAATGGACTCGGGGGGCAAGCCCCGTGTCCTGTAAGTGGGTTAAGCCACAAGGTCCTCCAAGAGGGTTTGACTTCGACGTCACCAAGGCCGAGCAAATTTTCGACCTCTTACTTAAGGAGAAGCAGCTAAAGGTACCCGAAGGCCACAAGATCCCCACGGCTCAGGAGCTGAACGGAAAGCCATATTGCAAGTGGCATAACACGTTCACCCACGCCACCAACGACTGCAGGGTGTGGCGGCAGCAGGTCCAAATGGCGATAGAACAAGGGCGTCTAATTTTCAGCCAAGCACGCCATGAAGGTCGACACACACCCCTTCCCCGCCGTTAACATGGTGGAGTGCACTTACCCTGGAGGGTGCCAGCCAGGATTCTCGTTCAACATCAACATGGTAGGACCTGGGAACCACTCTGGTAAGGACGGAGACGAGGGCAGCTGCTCTCATAGCAAGGATAAAGAGGAAGCCGTTCCACGCGATCGGCTCCGGCACGATGGCAAGGGCTACATCACAGAGGGAGAAGTGAGGAATGTGAGATATCAGCGACCTCTCTCTGATCACCTCCTCAACAAATATGTGAGTCAATACGACCAACGCCGGCGATACAACGACGATGATGAAAGAGATCGTCTGGCTAGGGACGCCAGGAGACATCGTCGGCATGATCGTGACGAGGAGAGGTATGAGCGCCACGCCAAGGAAAGGTCAAGAGAGCAAGACGACGAGGATTGGCACTGGGACTGTCCCTTCTTCAGACACTGCTGGGATTCAGGAATGAGCCGATTGCCTACAATCGGCAACTGCCCAGAATGTAGACAGAAGAAGAAGGATGCAGCTAACGTGTCCGTGTTCAAACGTCTAGGGCCTCTCCCGCCTCGGAACAAGCACGCTGAGTCCTCTCAGGTAGAAGACCTCGAGGAACTAGAGGACGATGATGAAGAAGAGGAAGATAGGTACCACCGGCCAAAGTGGTGCCCTGATGGACTCAGCCGTTCCCAAAACGTAGGGTTCAGCGACTACGTGGTTTGGAGGAAGCCGAAAGGTTATACCTGCACACGTTAAGGAAGGCGCGGCCTGACCTGGCCACGGAAATTCAGCGAACCCTGGACGAAGAAGGTCGGCCACAAAGGAAAGAGTGGCGCCCCAGACAAAAGAAAGCCGATGATGAGACATCGGCTGGCACAAACATGGTGTTCATCCTTCCGACGGAGTTTAGTGCTCCAGGATTAGACGAAGCACCCGTGGCACAACTTGATCGCGGCCCACGGCCGGTTATCTTTGAGAAGCCACGAGAAAGAAGCTACGTACACCTGAAGGCCCCGTACTTGCGAGGCTATATCAATGGGCAGCCTGTCAACAAGATGTCGGTGGACACCGGAGCGGCGAGTCAACATTATGCCATACTCCATGCTACGTCGGTTGGGACGCTCTAGCTCGGATCTGATCAAGACCAACGTGACACTGAGCGATTTCAACGGCCAAGCATCTGACGCACAAGGTGTTCTGAACGTGGATTTTACCGTAGGAAGGAAAACCATCCCTACGACGTTCTTTATTGTCGATAGCAAGAGCACCTATGTTGTCCTGCTAGGAAGAGATTGGATCCACGCCAACTGTTGCATTCCATCCACGATGCACCAATGCTTAATACAGTGGGATGGAGATGAAGTAGAGGTCGTCCACGCAGATGATTCAGCCGAGATTTCAACGGCTAGCATGAACGTTTGGGAGACAACAGGCCAAGAGCCACTCTCGAGCATCAATTTGGACGACTGCGAGCGCATCGACGTGACGAAGGACGGGGTTAGGCTGGTCTTATCCACCGGCCTGACCGTGTAACAAGAGCAAAATCTATGGACAAACGTGGCGAGGCCGATCCTTGTGATCGGCCCCAAAGATCTATGAAGGAACATTGCAAAACCTTCATTGAGCGATTCAATCAACATGGAGGCCGATTCCAGCAATCGGCCAAAATTATCCTCACCATACGTTCTGCCTGAGTTCAACGTCAATCTAACGGGCAACGGGTTTACGTCGGCTGATGGGCTGGAAGAAGGCAACATTGGTCCTAACGGAGCCGACGTTCAAATACAGTGCCTTGGCTAACCACAGAGCCGATATCCGCAGTTACCTGGCAGAATCGGCTCGGGGGGCACCTAATCAGATGAGCATGTGCGATGCATGTGCAGTGGAATATTGGGGGCCGATAAAAAATCGGCCAGTAAAAAAAAATCTCATGATGTACAGCCGATGCACGGACATCGACTTTAGAACTAAGAAACAAAGCCGATGCACAGCCATCGACTCTAGTACAAATTACACAGGATCTACCAGCTGCGTGTTCCAGACGCGGATTTCGACCAAGTCGGTCTTCGAGGCCTTCTGCTTCCTCGAGCTTCAATGAGCCGATTTTGTTGCCCGAACCTTCTCTTCGAGGACTTCCAACCCTTTGCGCAAGGTCACCAGTTCAGTAGTACTGTCAGAGGTGTCAGTAGTGGCGTACAAGGCAGCCTTTTGCTCATTAAGCCGTTGGTGTTTCGTCTGCAAAATCGGCTTTCAATGGAAGAAAAGGTGATCGGCTTTGGTGTATCTACTGTCGGCTTGGCCAAGTTGGCCACCTTCTCAGCTACACTCATAGGAATTGCTGGGACCAGAGTGACTGACCTTCTCTTGGAAGCCGATGGTGGCGAGTCTGGCTGGCTCTGCATGGTGGCTGTCTCAGAATTGCCTGAGTTCGAGGCCTTTCGACTGAACTGTGTGTCCTCACCGCTATTCTCGCCTTGACTGAGGCTCGGGGGGCAGCGGACCTGGTAGATGCTCTGTTTTTAGAAGCCGATTGGGGTGTCATCGGCTGGTCCTGCGTCGCAGCCTTCTTCAAAGATGGTGAGTTCTTGCAGAAGAGGATCACTGGAGCTGGTGGGAGGAATTTAAGGGCTCTCTTGAAGGCAAGGGTCTTCCACATTATCCACCAGATCTCAAGGTCATCAGTCGAAGAGTTGAAGGATAGATTGTGAAGGACCGATGCGTTGTCATCGGCTCATTGAGCATTGGCTAAGTGAACAATCGGCAAAGTCAGTATGAGGGGAAATCGGCTAAATTTGCTTAAAGGAAATCGGCAAAATCAAATTGGGGGAAATTCTTCATTGATAAACGGGATTTCTTACATAAAGAGCTGATTGCTCTCAAAAGGAATTACTAGGGGATACATTGCCCCATCTACTACTACTGATCCTATGCTAAGGGTCCTATCTACAGGCCGTCGCTGCCCTCGTCGTCGCCGTCGTCGCCGCTGTTGGTGCTACTCCCGGCGGGCTCGTCGTCGCTGCTGCAGCGGCCGCCGGCAGGGCCCTCGTTGTCCTCGTCTTCCTCGTAAGCGTCATCGTCGTCGCTGTCGAAGTCGCTGAGGTTTCCCGGCCAGGGGCAGAAGCGCTTGGCCGGCGGTTCATCGGAGGAGGTGTCTTCGTCCTCCTCCTCCTCCTCCTCCTTCTCCTCCTCGGAGGAGGTGAAGTCGTCCCAGGAGAAGCGATCATCATCGCTCTCCTCCTCCGTTTCCCCGTCGGCAAGGAAGCGGAGGTCACTTTCCCCGTCGGTCGAGGACTTGTCGTCCTCAGACCAGGCGGCGAAGTTGTGACTGGACTCGTCCCCATCTTCTATGGCGCGGCGGATGTTGGCCTCGTGGGCCTCCTCCGGGTCCCACTCCGGCGTCGGCTCGCGGGAGGAGGAGGATTGGGTGGAAAGACCCGACGAGGCAGAGGAGGAAGAAGACATGGTGGCGCAGGAGGGCTTTTGGAGTGCTAATGCGAAGGGGATGAAGAAGCAAACTGTTTGGAGCGGTTAAATAAAAGGGGATATAGTGGAGATTCAATGCCACAGCAGTTTCCGAGGAAGTGGTGCCCAACAAAAAAAATCTTTTTTGCCAGGTCACGCGGAGAAGTGGAGGAGGCAAGGCATCATGATGAAGGATACTGCGACGGTTCTGCTCTGCCACGACATGACCCGACGAAGAAAAAGCAGAGTGATTTTGGAATTGTCATTTCCAAAACCAGGGGCATGTGTTATCACCAGAATTTGACCGGATCAGAGGTGGGCCGCGATTAAAAATGGGCTTGAAGAATATACATAGAAGAAATACATGAATCGGCCTTGTATGCAAAGTTTGGGCTAGTTTGCCCGTGTATCTGTAATATAGTAGGATACGTGTCGGTTAGATAGAGTTTGGCTCGTGCCCGGTTGGGATTATTCCCACGTTAGAAAGTCTACGGACTATAAATATGTATCTAGGGTTTATGAAATAAACAACAATCACGTTCACCACAAACCAATCTAGGCGCATCGCCAACTCCCTTGTCTCGAGGGTTTCTTCCGGTAAGCATCATGCTGCCTAGATCGCATCTTGCGATCTAGGCAGTACACGTTTATTCGTTGTTCATGCGTTGCTCGTGCTGAAGCCTTGTTGATGGCGAGCAACGTAGTTATCATAGATGTGTTAGGGTTAGCATTGCTTCATCGTACCATATGCTTTCGTCCATGCAACCCTTAGACGTCTAGCCGCCCTTACACCTATCTTAGGTGTAAGGGCGGCACCCCGCTTGATCATTATTTAGTAGATCCGATCCGTTATGATTGCTCCTTGTTATTCAAGGATTAGTTTAATATCTGCATAGTTAGGCCTTACAAACGGGTTGAAGGATCCAGTGGCGCGTAGGGTGTAGTTTGCTAGCCCTAGACATGATGTTCCGGGGATCAACTTTATGTTGGTTTTTAGGCCTTGTCTAGGGTCGGTTTACGATCACCGTGAATGGCCGCCAGGCTCAATCACGAGTAGGATGTTCCGATTATGTGGTGAAAACCCTAAATCGTAGTAGGTCGTTTTAGCTTTATTTTGATCGAGCAGGACCACCATCTGATCGTACACCTCGTACGGATCATGGGTGGATCGGCTCCTTGAGCCGATTCACAGGACAACCTGAGAGCCGATCGAGGCTCGTATTTAATGTTTACGTGTATGCCATGCAGGAAACTAAGCGAGGCAAATCCAACACCTTCCTGACCAGGTATAGGTCAGGTGGCACGCCCTTGCATCAGCATCGGACGTGCGTGCCGAGTCTTTGCGGGCCGTCGCTCGGAGGGACCAGGGCCAGCCGCAGTCCTGGGAGCCTCCCGGCTCTACTGTGTTTCCCGTCGCTGCTCGCCGGTGGGTTTCTGACCGCAACAGGAAGTTGTTTACTAGAATGTCTTGTGTGGATTAATAAATGTGATGCTTCTTGTTCGTATTTTATTTATCGACTCTTCACTCCATAAACATGTGGTCTTGTTTACTGAGTTCAGTCTCGCTTGGGGACAAGCGAGGTCTAAGCTTGGGGGAGTTGATACGTCCATTTTGCATCACTATTTTATATCATAATTTACTGTTATTCATTGATATATTTCATATTTAGAGATGATACTTATGTTATTTCACCTATTTTGCATGTTTCATGATTATTGGAGAATTGCTCACCGGAGTCAGGATTCTGCTGGAAAAAGCACCGTCAGGATACAGTATTTCTGAAGATCAACAATTGACGGAAAATATACCGAAGCTCTTATTATTCTAGAAGACGGACACAGCCAAAAGGGGAGGCCGAGGAGGGCCGCCATGGCCCCCCCATAGGCCGGCGCGGGCTCCACCCTGGCCGCGCCGCCATGTGGGGAGGGGGCCCACGACCCCCCTCGGCCATCTCTCCTTCGCGTACTTCATCTCCCGAAAACCCTAAGGCGTGGGGAGACATCGAGAATAGACACAGCCGCCTCTGCGGGGCGGAAAACACCAGAGAGAAAAGAGCTCTCCGGCAGGCTGAAATCTGCCGGGGAAATTCCCTCCCGAAGGGGGAAATCGTCGCCATCGTCACCGTCATCGAGCTGGACTTCATTGGGATCATCATCACCATCATCTCCACCACCGACACCATCATCTCCGCCGCTGCACCTCGTCCCCGCTGTAACATCTAGGGTTGAATCTTGATTATTTCATAGGGGAAACTCTCCCGGTATTGATTACTCCTTGTTATTGATGCTATTGAGTGAAACCATTGAACCAAGGTTTATGTTCAGATTTTTATTCATCATCATATCACCTCTGGTCATGTTCCATATGATGTCTTGTGAGTAGTTCGTTTAGTTCTTGAGGACATGGGTGAAGTCTAAATGTTAGTAGTGAACTATGTTCAGTAATATTTAATGGTTTGATATTTAAGTTGTGGTGTTATTCTTCTAGTGGTGTCATGTGAACGTCGACTACATGATACTTGACCTTTATGGGCCTAGGGGAATGCATCTTGTATTCGTTTCCAATTGTGGGGTTGCCGGAGTGACAGTAACCTGAATCCCCGTTGGTATATCGATGCATGAGGGATAGCAGGATCTCAGAGTTTAAGGCTGTGGTTAGATTTATCTTAATTACTTTCTTGTATTTGCGGATGCTTGCAAGGGGTTTAATCACAAGTATGTATTAGTCCTAGGAAGGGCGGTGCATTAGCATAGGTTTACCCACACAACACTTATCAAAACAATGAAGATTAATCAACTATATGAAGCGAAAGCACTAGACTAAATTCCCGTGTGTCCTCAAGAACGTTTGGTCATCATAAGTAAACAAACCGGCTTGTCCTTTGTGCTAAAAAAGATTGGGCCACTCGCTGCAATTATTACTCTCGCATTTTACTTACTTGTACTTTATTTATCTGCTATATCAAAACCCTCTGAAAACTTGTCTGTGAGCATTTACGAGTGAATCCTTCATCGAAACCGCTTGTCAACACCTTCTGCTCCTCGTTGGGTTCTACACTCTTATTTATCGAAAGTAATACGATACACCCCCTATACTTGTGGGTCATCACATATTATGAATAAAGCTTTCGATTACATTACTTTTTCTTCACTCGAAAAAATGTTTGGGCTTCTTTTATTTGACTACTAGTACTCCCACCGAGAGCCGTGGATAAACTATACGTCATAAAGCTTACCCGATAATACTCGGGGGCTACAAGGAATTTCTGAAGCATTGATAATTAATTAATACTCCCACCAGGAGCTATGATTATTAATATACTAAAACACATCCAAGCCTGTAGAGGGTCCCAATATAAGGGCCAGGAGAGGGCTACCAACGGACACACAATCAATCTAGCCATAACCACCGTAAGTCGAGAGTTAGGTCATACACAACCCTAGCTTCTCTTCGAGTTCTGAAGCCTTCGGCTACCCCATTGTAACTCGATATTCTCAATAATCAAGATCAGGCAAGCAGGAAGTAAGTGTTTTACCTCATTGAGTTCCCCGAACCTGGGTAAATCTCTCTCCCCGTTTGTTTGGTATCCGATGTCTCGTGTCAGCCTGCAGGATTCCATCAACCCTAAGCCATTGATCGACTGCACCTCGGATTTGTTGAAGCCTCGAGCGCTTTGCACTGGTTGCCAGATCCTGGGTGCGCTGCAATTTGGTGCTTCCTGCGCAAGTTCGAATGAGGTTCGTGGCTTCCTGGGTCTCCCAATCTTCGGCTTCAGCGGGCGGCAGCTCTGATCTGACTCCGATGGCGAATCCTCCCACAAAGACTCCTCCTCCGAAGAGCTCGACATCATCATCAGCTTGGATAGCTTGACGAACTTCTTCGGACTAGGCTTCATCACCTGCGCCTCTGCGCAAGGCTCTGCCGCAACTTGGGGACCCGCCGACGCAGGGTGTGCTGATGACGATGGAGCCGACGCGAAACTTGCTCGCTGCCGGCGCAGGAGATGAAACTGAAGCGGGCCTCTCGGCGACCGCAGCCCAAACCTTCCCCAATCTCCAACGCCACCCGCAACGGACTCTGGCGGCCCCGGATGCTCCGCCACCACCTGGATCCTCTCCGAATCCCGCCTCCGCGCACATCCCTTCTCCTTGTTCCTCCGCTCCGCCATCCGACAGCACCGTAGCCAGAGTTAGACGCCGCCGACTCGCCGCAGATCGAAGTGGATGGAGCTTGCTGGCGAAGGTTTGTGCGGTGGATGCGAGTGAAGAAGTGGTGAACAGGGGAGGAGGTAGGTGTCGAGAGCTTCCTCCTCGCGACGCGTGTAGCTTCCACGCTGGTGGCCATGGCCCGCCATGGGAGGGGATCGAGAAGGTCCCACCATGAACAGGGGGCTCGGTCGGAACCATGTTCGCCATCAGCCATGAACTCCAAAGTCTATCTTTATTGACGTCCGTTCTCAGTAGATTTGAGAACTAGTCACACCCGAAAAAACAACTACAATGAATCCCAACCTTCTGGGTGGTGGGACGCCGGAAGTTAAGTGTTGTGCGTGTGGGCCCACCAGTGATGTCCGTGTTGGTCCCACAGTAGCACGGCCAACGGCCACACCAGGCTATAAAACCCAATAATGCTAGATTTACGGGGAGTTTTCTTACGGGAAAATGTTACGGGCTGAGGTGGAGGAGGTGGAGAAACTGGGTTGGTCCAAAACAAATCAGGTGCCGTGATTTTCGGATCTTCACCCCCAGTTTAAGGCTGATCCCGTAGGTGGATCCCGTAGGTGGATCCCGTAGGTGTAGCAAAACTCCTATAAAACCCACCACGCCCACATCACTCCGAGATATCCCTTTGTTCTTTGGCAGTCTGAAACAAGAGGCGTTCACTGTCCTTTGCACCCGCCGCCGCCTCTCGCCATGAAGGTGATCACTTGCAGTCGATCGAATTGGGATTTTCTTTATGATTGTTGGTTCGGTTTGCTGATATGCTATCTCACGGCTGCAGAAGGTTGTGCTGAAGCTGGACCTGCACGACAACAAGCAGAAGCAGAAGGCCATCAAGGCCGTCTCCACCCTTCACGGTAGCTTCTTCTTCTTGCTCGCTTCAGTTATCTCTTACTCTGCTTCGTCTTAATCACTGAGGGAGACGGACAGAGTCATGCACCCACTGATCCATGTCTGAATTGGACACTTCTGACGAAAACAACTGTCGCTTCCTCAGGTATCGACCAGATCGCCGTGGACATGAAGGAGAAGAAGATGACGGTAGTCGGCGCCGTGGACCCCATCGACGTCGTGGAGAAGCTGCGTGCCAAGCTCTTCCCCACGGCGAAGATCGTCTCCGTCGGCCCGGCCAAGGAGGAGAAGAAGGACGACAAGAAGGAAGGCGGCGACAAAAAGGACCCGAGCAAGGACGTGGCGTACCTGCCGTACTGGTTCCCGCCGCCGCCACACCACCCGCACCCGTACTACTTCGCCGGCAGCGCCGAGGAGGACCCCAACTCCTGCGTCATCTGCTGATCGACGCGCGCCGCCGCCGCCGATGAGGGAGATTCCGCTGTACATTTTGTAGATAATAGCCTGCCTGCCGATCGATCAAGGATCATGATCATCAGTGGTGATCGTCGGCGTGCCGTTTTATATCTGTGTGGTGTAAGCCTGTAAGGTGTTCCGGCAGCTGTGTATCTGCGGAGTTTGTAAAGTGAAGAAGATTCGGAACTACAGCATGGAGTGTGGACCGTCGAGGCGTCGAGTATAGTTGCTAAATAAAACTGGTGCGGCCTGTTCGTAGCTGAAGCGCTTGCTTGTTCGGTATGACAAATTTGTCTTCTCCGTCGTCAACGCTGCGCTTTGTGTCATCTCACTGCATCATCCGAAGATCTTGGTCACGTCTCTTGAGATCAGAGACAGTGACAGGAAAACGTAGACGACGTTTTCTCACCAAAGTTTCCAGCGTCAGTCGAGGGCGACGCACTTCTCTTCTCTGTGTTTTCAAACACTGCGGCTAGGGCCCTGGACTACATAACATAACCCGCACGGCCGCACCTATATATATGCAGGCGGCTGTTGTAATTGAACAGGTTAATCTGCACCGGTGATTGGTTTATGTTCATGGTCATGCTGCACTCACTGTAACTATCTGCTTTTTGGGGAATTAAAACTCATGTTGACAGTTCGTTCACGATCGAGTCCTAACATCTGATCATGACTTGATGTGTTTATATTGCACGTCTTAATCCATCTCCACTCCGCGGTGGTTTCCTTAATTTCGCTAATCGCTAGTAACTAGTACATGCGGTGGTCTGCGACTCTGCAGAGCGCGCGGTTGGTCACTCCATTATAGTGTTTTGCCTTTCGTCGAACACAAGGGCGGTGTTATACTATCTAACAACATTAGACTGTCACTGCACACGTAATGCAGGGGATTGCATATTATCATAACAGCCGGCCACATCTGATGATACTGTATGCATCTGTTCGGTGCGCATGAGAAATTTATAACGGGTCAGTACTCAATGGATTGTTTCTTCTAGACTTCGTCTACTGGTACGGTGCAGTACTGCCACTGTCCCAGGTAGCTGTCAATGCCAATATGGACTCGGGCCTTGCTTCACCACTAAATCTCTTTCGATTCTTCTAGAAATACACCCTGACCCATTTCTCAATGGAAGACCCGACCATGTTCAAACTTCAAAGTTGAATCGTTCCAACAAGTAGAGACGATGTGCGTGCGGGAGGAATTGGGCACACCATTCATAGGCCATGTCCACATTTCCCACGCGATCCTTGGTTGGCAAGGTATCATGATGCACGTCGGGGACGACGAATCCTTGCTGGATCCTTATCCTTTTCCGGTGAGGCACGATTCATGGTTTGTAGGCATATCCAAAAGGGCGAAAAGGTTGGCGTCTTGGCAAGCTTTTGGACTTTATTTCCCCTCTGTCGCGAAATGTTCAAGACAGAGTCTGCAAGTTAAGGCTTAGAGATGACGTCGTAAAGCTTGGTTGCTAAAGCGGAGGCCATTTGGGCGTATGCTGAATCGCTAGATTTGCACACGCAATCAATCTGCGTTTCCGCTGGTTCGCTTGATTTTTTCCTCTATGGTCGCCGGTACATGACTGACTCACGGTGAAGTTTCTGTTCGATCTGCAGCCTCGATCTGATCTGGTTCATCGTATTCGGAAGCCAGGAAGATGAAAACTCCCACAACAGGTGTGGTCAAGAACTTCGACCATTTGCTATCGCTATTTTAATAGTGCTGGTGGGCCGGCCGGACAAGGAATTGGTTGAGAATCAGCAACCTACGGCGCGGACAGTCCAGCTCGATCCACACCGACATGGCTTAGGGCATCTCCAACCGCGCGACCCAAACAGACGCGCTGGGCCGTCTATTTTGGACCGTTTAGGTGGCCGTGCGGACACGCGGATAGCGCCCGCGTCCGCGTGTCCGTTTGGGTCGCACGCGGCGCCCAACGCGGCGACCCAAAGAGACGCCACGTGGTTCGTCTTCCTTGCGCGGCGCTGCGCCATGGCAGGCCTCGACGGGACAGCCATGCTGGGCGGTGGAACGCGCGGGAAAGTTCCCGCGCGCGCGAAAACGCCATTGACGCGCGCGACCGCCCAAGTTTCCCGCCAGGCCGCCGGCTATAAAAGACGGCGGCGGTCTCACACAGACCGCAACACCATCCTCTCCCGTCCACCTTCTCCGGCGCCATTCCGCGCACCCTGCAGGCCACATGGGCCAAGCTCTCCCTCGCCGCCCGGGCCAGGTTCCCGCGGACGGAGGAGGAGGAGCGCGCGGACTCGCGGTGGGTCGCCGACGACGAGGCGCTCCGCGTCGCTGCCGAGGCGGCGGCAAAGAAGGCCGGTGACGCGGAGATGGTGGAGGCGGCCGCGGAGGGCTGGCACGAGACCGCGGACGGCTGGTACGAGGCCGCGGAGGAGGGGGCGGCCGCCGCGGAGGAGCCCGTCGACGAGGAGGACCTCGCGCTGGCGAACATCAACGCCGCCATCGAGGAGCGTCTCGCCGACCTCACGCGCGTGACGAAGGAGCACGAGACCACCTGGCGGGCCGGCCGCCGCCGCTTAGGCGACCTCCTCGGCCAGAAGAACGAGCTGCTCGCTATGCGAGCAGCCCGTCACCTCATCCAGATGCCGTCGCCCGAGCGGCGCGCCCGGGAGGATGCTGAGTCGGCGGAGCGCGGCCGGCAAGAGCGCATGCGCCGGCGGCAGGAGAACCACGAGGCCCAGGCCCCCGCCCGCGTCCGCCTGGAGGCGCGCACCGCTGTGGAACGCGCCGCCCTGCAGGAGGTGGAGCTATGCGGGAAGCGGATGATTCCGCCGCAGGAGGCGGAGCGCGTGCGCGCCCGAGGTGCGCGGACGGAAAGGAGGAGGATGATGGCCTCCGCCCAAGCCGCCGCTGCCGCCGCCCGCGCTGCCGCCCGCGCCGCCGCCGACGCGCCACCCAGCCCGTAAGCTGGAGTGGAATCCTCACGCGTACAGGCCGCCCGCGTCGAGTGAAATCCACGGCCCCGACGGCGAGCCGGCGAGGAGTCGCCGGCGAGGCCGCCGGCCCCGTACGTATTTAGGATAGAAGTAGTAGCTAAAAAAATGTAATGAGTTCTTTTTAATGAAAAATATTGTTTATGCCTATGACACGCGGGCCAGGGGCGGACAAGGGGCGGACGCGAGCGACCAGCCTTTCGCGTCCGCGGCCACGCAAACCCGGCCAAGATTTGGGCCGAGTTTGCGTCGATCCGGACGCCGCGGGCATCCGTTTTAGGGATGGGTCCGCGCGCTGGGCCGGGTTTTTGTCCGGCTGGACCCATCCGTACGCGCGGGCGCGGGATGGGTCGCCCGGTTGGAGATGCCCTTAGCTCCCTAGTCAGTCAAGATGCTCGCAATCAAGCCACACCGGACCGGACGTGTACGACGACTCGGCCGGCAGGTCGTTGCGGCCACCGTAGCCACTCCCCGACGCCACTGGCCCTTTGACGCAGTGACCACGCCACACGCTCACACATCCCTCTCGGACGGGCTCGAGTCCAAAACCACACAAGCGGCCGAGGAAGAAGGGTCTTGGTCTAACACAAACCTGGACCCTTCTTCCTCGACCACTTGTGTGGTTTGGTGTAAGGAATCTCGGCAGGGAGAGACCTTGCAGCGATCGTATTCCTGATCCTAAACGTGGTGGGTCGAGCGGCAAAGTTCTGACGGCGGCGCGGCGAGTAGCAAGTAGCACCGGTGGCGGCGGCTAGATGGGAAGAGAACCTTCTGATACCATATAGAAAACGATAGGGAGAACAATACCTCTCGTTACAGGGCTCGGTTACATGTTATAGGAGGTGCGAATAGCCGCCACCAGAGTCCGGTACTTTTGCCAGCTTAAATTCATAAGCTACCCATCTTCTAACTTGGACCTTAATAAGACGGGTGGCTCATGGGAGAAGCCGAGGAGGATGCAACTTATTTTTTTAAGAGTAAAATACACCCTAGGTACCTAAACTTGGCTCCCTAGCCCGCCTCCATCACTGTACATAGAAATACGAAATATACGGTAATCAAAGATAGCGCACAGCTCGTATCAGTCACCTGCGAGGGTAGATTCTCGTATTTTGCTGAGGTGGCCTACATTTGACCCCATGTGTCAGCCACCTACTGTCCTCACGTACTATTTCTGATTAATAAAAAATTAAAAGGGCTAAACTGCAAAGAGATAGGGATCCCGCTGGAGCGCCTCCTCCTCCTTTCACGCATCGGCGAGGATGCCAGGCTTCCTCCGGCGAGTTTCACCGCCACCCCCGCGCCCACCTCCCCGTCGGGTGTCGCCCTCCATCTCCCGCCCGAGCGCCGCACCACGGCGATGTGGATGACCTCGGGGAGGTCGTCCTGCCCTTCCCCACGGGCTCCAATTCCAGCGGCACACCGCGAAGGCGGTGGATGGTCATGGCCTCCCTGCATCTGGAGAGCCTGTCGGAGAGACGTTTCATCGGTGGGGAAAGGTCTCTAGTACTGGGCGGTGAAGAACGACAGGGGGCAGCGAGCCTCGCGCCGGCGAGGCGTTGCTCACTGCCAGTTCCAAAAGAGTCGGCCTGCTGCAGCGCTGCATCGCTGCGGTTGCCAGATCCCTCCATTGACACTTCGATCCACCAGCAGGACATGCCCACCCACCGTTGTTGACCCCACGTGCTGCCACTCGATACATTCGCTCTGCCTTGGCCCTTCACGCCGGGAGCAGGGGAGCAACAAGGTCAATGGTCGAGACCTCGCGCTGGGAGGAGCAAGAGCTGTGGCCTTGTTGCTCCGGCGAAGAAGGCGAAGGTGCAACATGGGGGAGGGAGGGGAGCAGGGTCGGCGGCAAGGGTTGGGGAAATCTGAAGTGTCTTTTTGCAAAACAATGGTCGGTGTCCAACGCCCAGGTGTCCTGCGAGTGGGCCCGTGATTCGTCTCAAATGTATATATAATTTTTGATGCTCCATGCTTGTTTTACACTAATTCCTATATGTTTTGCTCATACTTCGTTGCACTTTTATATGATTTCCGGCACTAACCTATTAACAAGATGCCACAATGTCAGTTCCCTGTTTTTTGGTGTTTTTTTATATCAGAAAAGTTGTACAGAAAATATTCTCGGAATTGGATGAAACAAAAGCCGAAGTCAATATTTCACCGAAACGAAGACGAAGTCCGAAGGGGAGTCGAAGAGGCGCAGCAGGGCGCCCAAACCACCCCTAGGCGCGGACTGGACCTGGCCCGCGCCTAGGGTAGGTGTAGGGCCACCAGGCACCCCACCGACCTAAATCCTCGGCCTATATAAAGCTCCCGACGAGAAAACCCTGAATATACAAGCCTCCGTCCACGAAAAATCCGTCGCCACCATCATTGTCCATACGAGTTTCGGGGGTTAGAAGCTCATGTTCCGGCACCCTGCCGGGACGGGGATTGACCCCCAGAGCCATCTCCATCGACTCCACCGCCTCCACTTCGACTCTATGATGGTTCGTGAGTAGTTCCCCCCTGGACTACGGGTTCTCGGCTGTAGCTAGTTGGTACTCTCTTTCCCATGTACTTCAATACAACGATCTCATGAGCTGCCTTAAATGATTGAGATCTATATGATGTAATTCGTGTTGTGTTTGTTGGGATCCGATAAATTGTTAAATTTTGATCAGATTGTTCATCATAGTATCATACTACTATTATTTAAGATCTTGCATGCTCTCCGGTACTTGTAGTTACCCTGATCAAGTAGTTGCCTGTATCTCCAAGAGGGGGTATTTATGCTTGATAGTAGGTTCATGCCTCTAGTTTTTTGGGAGAGTGACGTTTAACTTCTAAGATTGTAGATGTGATGTTGCTACTAGGGAGAAAACAATAATGTTTTATCCGAGGCTAATTCTATTGTTTACTTTACGCACATTGCTTAATGCGATAGTCTGTTACTTGCAACTTAATACTGGAAGGGCTTCGGATGATAACCTGAAGGTGGATTATTAGTCATAGACGCATTTGGATTACTGTCTATGTATTATGTTGTAATGCCCAATTAAATACTACAGTAATCTTTATCTTATCATAGCATGCATTGTCATGCCCTCACAATTATCAATTGTACAACTGTAATTTGTTCACCCAACAAATGTTATTTGGAGAGTTACCACTAGTGTAGGGATAAATGGGAACCCCGGTCTTTCTATCATCATCATTGCTCTAAAGTCAACTCCGCACTGGAATACTTTCCGGTGCCATCTCCTCTGTGTTACTGCTGCTGTGTTACTATTGTCATTGCTCTCATATTAGTGATGTTTTCACATCACCCCTGTTACTCGTGCTTTTCTAGGTGCATCTGAATTGACAACTCCGATGTTAACGCTTATAAGTATTCTTTACCTCCTCTTATGTCGAATCAATAAATTTGGGTTTTACTTCCCTCGAATACTGTTACGATCGCCTATACTTGTGGGTCATCAAGACTATTTTCTGGCGCTGTTTCCGGGGAGGAATCAAGACACTCCATCAAGCCCCGTCAACCGCCATCAAAAGTATTTTCTTGCGCCATTGTCGGAAAGGCATAGCTGTACTCATAAGTTCACATGGGGAGTACACTTTACATGTCTCTCTGTTTTTATTTTATTTTATTTTTTCTTGTCTTGTTTATTTTTTCTTAGTTTATTTCTGTTTAGTTGTGTTTTGTTTTGTTTAGTTTAGTTTTGTCTAGTTTATTTTTGTCTTGTTTTATTTTTCTTATATACCCAAAAATCCATAAAAATGAAAATACCAAAAATCTAAAATCTATTGTTATGGAAGAACCTGCTAGACCCTCTATGGAACATTTTATAAAGTATAGAGAATCATATAAGGGTAAAGTCATGAGAGGTGCGCTAAAAAGGTTGGATCAAATTGCTAAAATTTTGCTTAAACGCCATGATATAAATTGTTGCTCTGAACATGATATTAAACATCTTAAATTTCAATGTGGCTTTAGTAAAAAAGTTTTAATTATGAACTGTCATTGGAATAACTATATTCATCATGTGTTTGAAGAAGTAGAACAATTTATCTTATTTACGGGATCTTCTGAAATAGAATCCTTCATGTCTAAAAATTATGAAACATGTGTATCTTGTAAAGACCTGAAAGATTTGGTCCTTCTATCCTTGATTATTGCATATAAAATTTCAGCAATAGTTGTTATATCATTGGTTATAAAGAGAGACTCAGTCATGCGCAAGAATGTATCCACAATTTGCAGAAACCCGTGGAAGAGGAAATTGATGAACCTGAAAGCTCATTAGATGAAAAAGAGAAGGAGACTAATGAACCAAAGGAGGAAGAATAGATTTCCTACCCATGCCTACCTTCTAATTAGAGTAACTCTTTATCCCTTACACTATTTGATTGTCCCCCATGTTTGGCAAAGGAGGAGGAATGTTATGTTCCTGTGGGTTCTCTTGAAATATTTACTATAAGTAAAACTTGTGAAAATAATTATGCTCCTGTTATCTATGATAATCCATGCTATTTTGATAAATCTTATGGTAATTCTTCATTTGTGCCTAATTTCGAAATGCATGGTAGTAAAGAGTTTTGCTTAGAAATGTTTACGATAAAGCTCTAGATGATGGTCCTCTATTGGTTGATAATATTAATGTACTACTATTGAAAATGAGATTTGGTGTGTGGGGGGGGGGGGTCTTGAATTTATCTTGGAGCCCCATACCTCTTGAGAATGATCAATCGTCTTGTTATAAAATTGTTAAAAGTGGGTTTGAATGTTTTAATCCCACTATTTTTGAGCTTGATAAAAATTATGTATTTATAGATCACGAAAAGCATGTTTATCTGATAGTTATATTGTTGAGTTTATTCATGAGGCTACTGAAAGCTATTATGAGAGAGGAAAATATGGTTGTAGAAGTTTTCATGGTACTAAAACACCTCTGTATATGTTGAAAGTTTTGAAGTTACTCTTGTTTTATCTTCTCATGCTTGTCACTTTGTTCTTTCTGAATTTATTTGTGTACAAGATTTCTATGCATTGGAAGTGGGTTAGACTTACATGTGTTTTGAATTTTCTCCTCGATGCTCTCTTTTTCTTCAATTCATATTTCTTATGTGAGCACCTTCTCAAATTACCGAGCCTAGCTAAATGTTTTTAAAAAAAGCGGTTATGGGAGATAACCCATTATTTTATTTCAGTAATTTTTATTTTATTTTGAGTTTTTGGAAGTTTTTACCTCTTTAATAACCTCTCCTTATCATTTTTATTTCGTTTTTGTGCCAAGAATAACCTCTAATAGTAAGAAAGTAAGATTTAGGCAAGTTGTTGTCCTAAAAACAGATTCCGTGCTTTCACCTTAAAAAATCGTATAAATAGCCAGAGCGGAATTTGGAGCTGCCAATTTTTGTGCTTATGCCCCAGGTTATTATCTAAATTTTGTTAGATGAACACTTTTCGAGCTGAGTAACAGAAGATTTTCTAAAAAAATCGCTCTTACCTGTTGTTCTGCTTTGACACATTTCTATCACCATTTGCATTTGCCGCTTGATCTCTTTCGTATTTTTTTAGTTCTTTTGAGAGAAGGAATTTTTCAAATAAATTGCTACCGTATATAAATATTTTAATGGATATTTGATTTATGTTAGAAATGAAGCAAGTAGATTTGTTATTTTGATTACACTAATGCTGCTAATAAGAATTGTGTGAAGTTTTGTATGAAGGAAGTTTTCAAGTGTAACAAGAGAAGAATGATGTGCTAAGATGAAGAATGGATAAAAGCTCAAGCTTGGGATGTCAATGTCACCCCAAGAAATATCCAAGAGGTATAAGCGTCAAAACTTGGGGATGCCCAAGGCATCCCCTCTTCATCAACAAACTATCAGGTCATCTTTCAATATGCTATATTTTATTGCATCATATATTATGTGTTATTCTTGGAGCGTCTTTGTTTATGTTTTTAGTTTTTTTAGTTTTTTTAGTTTTTTTTCTGTAGCATATGGTTGAACCCCAACATATTTGTTTTGGAGAGAGACAAGTTTCGTTTTCATTGCATTTAACACTCTAGTTTTCACTTTTATTGTTCTGCGTTTTTCTAGTTTTCTGGTACTGCGTAATGAATTGGAACATGTCGACTGAGGAGTGGCAGGGACAAGGTCGTCTGATGAGGAGTAAATCAGTCGCTCGTTCCTACAAAAATTGATGGCAGTCGATGGTGCCACTCACCGTCGGCAGATCGTGGAGGTGTGTTGCAGTTGGCTGTGTAAACCTCCTTTAGTAGCATGTCTGGTTGTTCCGCGATCAAGTATCGTGTGCCAATGGTCAATTCGTTTTTTTAGATAAAGGGAATATATTAATATTAGAAGATACCAATTACACCCAGCCTCTGCAACATCGCCCCATCCTAGTGGCAGTATGAATGCACACAGCCAAAAAAAGAGTAAAGAAAACTAAGGAATAAAACTCCCGCTACAGCCTTCTAGACCTAGCAACAGCAATACAGCCACCACCGTGACAACACCTGAAGTACAGACTCTCCAAAAGCGACGCCTCCAAGAAGGGAACAGTGCACCAGCACCGTCGTCGCCCGACCAAAGGTCTTAGGTTTTCACCCTGAAGATAGTCCCCACTCTCAAAACAATGCATCCAACAAGATCATTGCCAGGCACAACCAGTTAAGGCCAGACCTTGGGTTTTCACCCTGAGAGGTAAGACTCTGAACTTCCCCTGTGCTGCTGCCCCCACATGCATACCAGACCCCGGAACGCCAAGCAGATCCCTCAGCATCACAGAGACTCAAACCTCCTTTAGCCAGTCCACCAATCCGGCCTTCATGATATTCCTTCTTCTGACTTCACCATGGACAAAAAAGTCACCTGATGTCAACACAGAATAGAGCTTCACGCCGCTCCCTCCGGAACCAAACGATCAGAATAAAAACATGGGTGTGCGCGACCGAATACCACCCGATCCAGCAAACTCCAGGCAAAAGATCCATTGTTCCATTCGCCAGCGGAGCTTTCCCGAACTCATCTCTCCAGCCAGATCAAAGCAACCTGACCTCCGAAAGATCTTCATCCTCACATGCGAGAAACCCGAGGACCGCCACCAAAAACAAAGCAAGATCAGCAGCCCCCACGCCGCCAATCCCTCCAGCCGGATCACCAGGGAAGAGGACAGCGGCGCGGATCATGCGTACCACCGCCGAACCGTTACCGGGAGCAGAGGCCTCCACCGCTCCACCGAATCCTCCATGGCTACCGACAGAGCCTCATGCCCCGGCCAAGTAGTCGTGCCGCCCGGCTTCCTCCATCGGCGCTTCATCACCTCCCATGGAACGCCGCCGCGGAAACCCTCTTCTCCCCCTTGTCGTTTCGACGGAGGGGGTGCCGCCACCACCGCCAGAGCCAGGCCGGGGCCGGGGCACAGGAGCCGGGGCCGAGGCCAGCGTCGTGGCCAGGACCGCGGCCGGCAGTGGCAGCGGCTGGAGGGCGGCTGGCGGCGGGCGGCTGCGGGGCGCGAGGGAGGAGGAGCCTCCGCCGCCGCCCAGAAGGGGGGCAGAAGAGGGAGGCGGCTGGTTAGGGTTGAGAGGGAGCTCAATTCGTTTAATTAGCTTTGCTAATAGTATGTATCTGAGCATAGTTCCTGTATTTTTTACTTATATGTAGCACCAAGCTGCTGGGTTGGTGTGAATTGAATTGGATCAAGAGTTAATCTTCATATCAAAAAAAGAGTTGCAAGGTAAGATTTGTACATTTATCAGCAGGTATTGTAGATTCCGGTAGCATAAAAGTAAACCTTCGCTAGTATTAGATCTATTGATCCCATCCATATATCCTACTCCTCGTCTGAACGACGGTCTTGTCCCTGACTTGGCATGGGTGTTTGCATTACGTGAATTAATTGCAAGATTTACCGGCGCTATGCTTTCAGTGGTAGGTGTCGTGTCCATCAATAGCGAGACGCCAGTAGTGACTTCGTCAACCTTAAGATATGCCGGCTGATCCCTCGAACGTGCTCATATGGGTAGGATACACATGTGTGCGTTCATACTTCATAGGGGTGAGTGTAGGTGTGTGTTTCAGTGTTTGTAAGCTTATGCATCATACTATATATGTTCTCAATTTTTTTTTATCATTGTGCTTGTTTGAGAGGCAGCTGTGTGTCTACAAATCGCATGTTGTATTTCACTAATCTATCAGGGTTTCCAAGTAATACACACGCCCACATATTTGCACTGGTATTGTAAGTTATATTATATATCAGTGTTTCATGACGAAATATATGCATGGCTACCATTTTATCGGCAGAAGTAACTATTTACGCCAAGTTTTTAAAGGAGATGAGCTAATGTTCCTTTTTTCATAGTGCCGCACCTTGTCTAGCTTACGGTACCCAATGCCAAAAGCAACCAGAGAAACATATCATACTGTAGTAGAATTATCTTGAACTCCTAACAAGTTGAAGAAAGAAATATCAGAACAATTGCACAAAGCTTGACACATGGTAACCTGAATGAAAGTGTACGTACTTCACACTGGTGGAAAAAGGGCCTTTGGTCGCGGTTCGCAACTGCCATTAGTCGCGGTTGCGCAACCGCGACCAAAGTAGCGCGACTAAAGGCCCCCCCTTTAGTCGCGGTCGCTTACAAACCGCGACTAAAGGCCCGTCCACGTGGGCGCCAGGCGACCGTCGGGGCGGAGGCCCTTTAGTCGCGGTTCTTCTGGCCGACCGCGACTAAAGGCAGCCGCAGGTTTAGGGTTTTAGCCCCCCCCCCCCTAAACCTGCCCCCCTAAACCTGTTTTCTGTTTAATTTGTATTGTTTTATTTCTTTTGTGCTTTATTTGTAATTTTGAAGGAGTACGTTTCAATATTCTACGGTACTACATACATGCATGCATATGAATGTACAATTTCAAACAAATTTGAAATTAGAACCAAAAAGAATTCAAGAGGAATATACAATATATATTCAATATCATCGGATGACCATATACAAGTTTGAACAAGTTTCCATACATAATTTAATGCATGTATAGTTCTACGTCCTCTACGTAGTGTTGTCCTGTAGGATCGATGACTTCCCTCGCGAACCATCCAGCTAGTTCCTCCCGAAGTGGTCGGAAGCGAGCTTCGGACTAACCGTCTTCCGGAGGTTATTCCTCTTGATGTTGTTCTCATCCGACTGGTCCCGCTCATTGGTGTATCTCCGGATCCTCTCACAAACATAGTATCCACATAGATTGGTCCCCGGTGGCTGAATATCCCCAGTCGTCCGCACTGCCCTTTTAAAATGTAGCTCTTTTTTCAATTCACCGACCTTTTCATCTACGAACCGTCTCCAAACCCTACGAGGCAAAAAAAATTAAATGAACAAGAGAGTTATTAATTAGTTACTTGATATTAGGAAATGATGAACGAAATAGGCCGATCGATATAGAGCGCAAATGAATGAAAACAATTACTTTTGCATCATTTTTCTCATGTCGGCCCAAAGCGCCGCATCCATATTCAGAGAGTCGTGGACAAGAACTGTGGAGGTGTGAAATTGAATTACCATCAGAATTCAGTGGAACCTGCGGACACGATACATGCACAGTCATGCATATATAACTCATCGATTAGCCACATACCATGCATGGAGTAAACAAAAGAGAATGTGCTCAAGACGTAAACACTCACCCAAAATGGTAAGGAAATAGAATATCACTTTTGAGTTCCTGTTTTCTAAGAAACCGCCACAGTGCCTTCCTCCACGTCGGCGGGGTGGTGTTCTAACACATATGAATTAACGATGTGTGGGTCAATGAACCCAACATCATGGATGTTCCTTATTTGCATTTCCCGCTTCTTCATTCTGCATAATAGCGTACACAACAAGATAGTTAGGACAATATATAGTGCAGGCAATGAACGAGATGGGGTAGAAATTAATAAATCACTTACAGAACGTAGCAACTGATGATAGATTTGTCGAGGTCGCGCAGTTTGAACAGCTGGAACAATTCACTCCGATGAATTGGTATATAGTAATGTTTGAAGTGATGCTCAGCTCTAACTTCCGCATAAATATAGTCTTTGGCGTTTTTAAGTTTTATGTAACTCTTGTACCAATTTAGCGAGACCTTTCATTTGTCGAGGTAGATCCTCTTCCTGCGCAGGCTCGACGAGAGGGCCATTCTTCACATATGTAAATACTACGTCCTTCATTGGCGCCTCATCAAGGCCTAACAGTGCACGAAGAGTGATACCTAAGTCGGCCGCTTGTTCTCTGGCACTCGTTACAGTCAATCCATGTGGCTGCCGCAGCTGCTATGATATCGGGGGCATCCGGACCGGCGGCTTGCACTATGAGCGGGGCGATCGATTGTTTACTTTGTTCCCCGAGCTGGGCAACTTCTTTCCTCCTTTCTAATTTTTTCTCGGCCTCCTCCAAGGCTTTCTTCTCCTGCTTCTCCGCCAAATCTTGGTTCCTCTTGAACGCGAGTGCTTGCCTACGAAGTTCACGTGCATAGTCGTCGAGCGCGATTCTTTGCGGCTTGGGACGGTGTGTTCAAAAATGACTTAGCCCACTTCTTTTGCTCATCGGAAAATACCGGCTTGGGCTCGCCCTCTATTTTCTTCTTGCAGCTCGCCTTCCATTTCTCTAAATCAGCAGCCGCGCCCGCCTCGACTTCCTCGGCACTACTTTCCCAAGACCTCGTGGGGAGAGGCTTCAGTGATACCTCCGGTACCTTTGTTTTCTTAGGTACGTAAGGGTCCGGGTTAATAATCCGGGACTGCTGCTTCTCGCTTCTTCGCCGGAGGTGGATTGGGGGCGGCGTTCGCTTACCCGCCCGGGGCGGACTAGGGGCGGCGGCTGCTTACCCGCCGGAGGTGAATTGGGGGCGGCGTCGGCCCTCGTGAAGGAGGTGTAGGTGAAGCACCACCACCACCACCGCCACCGCCGCCACCACCACCACCGTAGGGGGTGGACTTGTTGGCGCCTCGCCCGGAAACTTGATAAACTTCTTCTGCCATAAAATGAACTCGGCGCTTGACATCTCCAAGTCTTGTCGCCCCTTCAGGTGTAGCAATGTCAATGTCCGTGTCCTCAAACCCTTGGACTATGTCCTCCACCGTGACACGAGCATAGCCATCTTGAATGGGGTTGTTGTGGTGGAGTGCTCCAGGTGGTAAAGCACTGCCGATGGCTACCTTCATGGACATGTTCCCGATAGGATAATACAGATGACATGCTTTCATCTCCTTTATATCGTCCACGGGGTAGCGAGGAGGCTCCGGTGCAGTAATTTCGACCACCAGAGGCTCCGGTGCAGTAATTTCGATCGTCGGTGCACCAGCCGATGGGGCCTCCGTGGAAGCCACGCTGCTTCTCCGCGGCTGGCTTCCGAGATCCAATGGATGATCTTCATGCTGCGCCCGAGCTGCATCTCTTTCGGCTACTAGTACACTCACGGTTTTCTTCATGACATCCATTTCCGATGCCAACCGCGCCACAACATCTGCTTCCCGATCCATCTTTCTCTTACGGCTTCTGTAACCGTACGGGTCATCCTTCTGCGGGAACCCTATTTTCCACGGAATGTGCCCCATGCCTCGTACACGTCCTCCGTGTTCAGGATTCCCGAGGGCTTTTGTCAGGGCGTCGTTCTCTCTGTTGAACTTGATCCTCCCCTCTTGAGCATCCCTCATTGCCTCAATAAGCTTTTGGGTGGGTGTAATTATTTTGCCCTGGTAAACACACTCCCTTGTCTCCGGGTTCAGCGATCCCCCATGCCCGTACCACCAGCTTTTGGCCCTTGGGTCCCATCCCTCCATACGTGGACGGATTCCTCGCGTCCTCAGCTCGTTCTCCATCTTCTCCCACCTAGGCTGCCAAAAGCGATACCCTCCTGGCCCCATTTTATGATTGTACTCCTTCTTGGCCGCATTATCCTTATTTTTTTCGATATTTCAAGGAACTGCTCCGATTTCTTTTGCTTCACAAATTCTGGCCAATCATGTTGCAGTTTCTCATATTGTCCTTTGAAATCCGGAGTCTTTCCCGGCTTGACAAAGTCATGGGCTAGATTTTTCTTGTATTTCCGGAATGCGTTGGCCATCCTAGAAAGAGCGAACTGCTTGACTAGCTTGCACCTCTCCTTGTTTTCCGCAATCTTGTTACCCTCCTCATCGTATTTGCGGTATTCCGGAGGTAGAACGAAATGTTCCATAAGCTTTTTGAAGCAATCTTTTTTGTTCTCTTATCGACAAAAGTGAAACCAACACGTGCCTTCTTTGGCTCATTCCACTCATGGACGGTGATCGAGACGTTGTCTCTAACAACGGCTCCGCATTGGCTGACAAACTTGGTGGCGTTCTTGCTGGGCTCCAGCGGCCTGCCGGTTGCTTCCTCGACAACATCGATGGTGCATGTTTCTCGTGCTTTCATCGTCTTGGTTGCGCCACGCTTTGACGACGACGTACTCGATTGTTTCGACGATCCGGCCGAGGGCTAAAATAAGAAAGAGAGGCGCGCGCGTTAGTACACACATATTTATTCAAATCAGTGAGTTTGTATCACCAGAGGCTCAATGTATATATATATACCTCGGCGCCGGAGGTGGTTGCTACTTCCAACTGAAGATCGTCGTTTATCGACGTTCCTTCGGCACCATCTTGCTGACCATGCCTTTCATCTTCACCGTCAAGGTTCAGATAAGAATCGATATCATCTTCTTCTTGTCCAGTCGGCACATATAGAACATCGCCTTTTATGATGCCGAAGATTTGTTCTTCAGCGTCCGGATCATAGTTGTCCATAATTGGGTCAGCTCTATCGTCCGCCATATGTCAGTCCTGAAAATATGTAGTCAAAACAAATTAATTAAGTGAAGAAGGGGGGCGGTGGCGGTGGCGAAAGGGCGGTGGCAAAAGGAGGGGGCGAGCTAAGGGGTGGGAGAGGGTGTCGCGGAAGAGCGCGAGACGGGGCGGCAGACGACGGCGTCACGGAGAGGGAGGCGAGGACAACACACATAACCCTCGCCGCCCCCTCTCGATCCAAAAAAAAAACACCGCGCGTATACGGAGGGGGCGACGAGCGCTAGCTGCCCCCTCCGTATACGCGCGGTCGTACGTCGGAAAGAACACGGCCGGGCTGCGCGGCCGGTGCGGCGCGAGAAGGACTTCGTCGACGTGTACACGCGGCGCGAGAAGGACGTCGTCGACGTACCACTCAAAATTTGACCGTACCGGCGACGTACGGGGGCGTGCGGAGTACTTTTTTTTGTTATAAATTTTAGTTATATAAAATTTTAGTTATATACAAATTTTAGTTATATATAAATTTTTGTTAAGTTACAAATTTTGTTACAAATTTTTTTTTGTTACAAATTTTAGTTATGTGTACTTAGTTACAAATTTAAAAAAAAAACAAAAAAACAAAAAAAAAGGTGGCCAGGCGCCCCTGCCGGCGCGCCCTTCCTTCTTCTCGATCCCTCTGCTTCACGGCGCGCGCCGGCCGGCGGCGCGCAACAAGGGCGGCGGCGCGCGCGCGGTCAGGTGAGGGTGCGGCGCGTGCGGGGGCGGCGTCGGCGGCTCATTCCACTCTCTGGGCCGGCGCGCGGCCTTTCTCATCTCTCTCTGTAAGCGCGCGCGGCGACGAACGGCGAACGGCCGCGGCGAACGGCGGGTCGGGCGGCAGCGAGGAACGGCGAACGGCGAACGGCGTACCGGGCGGCGGCGACACGGCGACGAAGGAACGGCGCCGCGCGCGCGGCGGGGACGAAGAATCGGGCGCGGGGCGAGACATACGGTGGCGGCGGCGGCGGAGTCACGGCGCGCGTCGAGGGCGCTGGCGGGGCGTGGCGGCGGCTGCTCGGGGCGGCGGCGTCGTTGGCTCGGGGCGGCGGCGTCGTTGGCTCGGGGCGGCGGCGGGGCAGGGCGTTGATACGTCTCCGACGTATCGATAATTTCTTATGTTCTATGCCATATTATTGATGATACCTACATGTTTTATGCACACTTTATGTCATATTCGTGCATTTTCTGGAACTAACCTATTAACAAGATGCCGAAGTGCCAGTTCCTGTTTTCTGCTGTTTTTGGTTTCGGAAATCCTAGTAACGAAATATTCTCGGAATTGGACGAAACAAAGACCCAGGGGCCTATTTTTCCACGGAGCTTCCAGAAGACCGAAGAACATACGAAGTGGGGCTACGAGGTGGCGACACCACAAGGCGGCGCGGCCCAGGGGGGGCCCGCGCCGCCCTATGGTGTGGCCCCCTCGTCTGGCCCCCGACTCTGCCCTTCCGCCTACTTAAAGTCTCCGTCGCGAAACCCCTGATGCGAAAAACCACTATACGGAAAACCTTACCGAGACGCCGCCGCCGCCGATCCCATCTCGGGGATTCTGGAGATCTCCTCCGGCACCCCGCCGGAGAGGGGATTCATCTCCCGGAGGACTCTACACCGCCATGGTCGCCTCCGGAGTGATGAGTGAGTAGTTCACCCCTGGACTATGGGTCCATAGCAGTAGCTAGATGGTTGTCTTCTCCTCATTGTGCTTCATTGTTGGATCTTGTGAGCTGCCTAACATGATCAAGATCATCTATCCGTAATACTCTATGTTGTGTTTGTCGGGATCCGATGGATAGAGAATACCATGTCATGTTAATTATCAAGTTATTACATATGTGTTGTTTATGATCTTGCATGCTCTCCGTTATTAGTAGAGGCTCGGCCAAGTTTTTACTCTTAACTCCAAGAGGGAGTACTTATGCTCGATAGTGGGTTCATGCCCGCATTGACACCGGGACAGTGATGAGAAAGTTCTAAGGTTGTGTTGTGCTTGTTGCCACTAGGGATAAAACATTGGCGCTATGTCCGAGGATGTAGTTGTTGATTACATTACGCACCATACTTAATGCAATTGTCTGTTGTTAGCAACTTAATACCGGAGGGGGTTCGGATGATAACTCTGAAGGTGGACTTTTTAGGCATAGATGCAGTTGGATGGCGGTCTATGTACTTTGTCGTAATGCCCAATTAAATCTCACTATACTTATCATGTCATGTATGTTCATTGTTATGCCCTCTCTATTTGTCAATTGCCCGACTGTAATTTGTTCACCCAACATGCTTTTATCTTATGGGAGAGACACCTCTAGTGAACTGTGGACCCCGGTCCATTCTTTAATACTGAAATACAAATCTGCTGCAATACTTGTTTTTACTATTTTCTCTGCAAACAATCATCTTCCACACAATACGGTTAATCCTTTGTTACAGCAAGCCGGTGAGATTGACAACCTCACTGTTTCGTTGGGGCAAAGTACTTTGGTTGTGTTGTGCAGGTTCCACGTTGGCGCCGGAATCTCGGTGTTGCGCCGCACTACATCCCGCCGCCATCAACCTTCAACGTGCTTCTTGGCTCCTCCTGGTTCGATAAACCTTGGTTTCTTTCTCGAGGGAAAACTTGCTGCTGTGCGCATCATACCTTCCTCTTGGGGTTGCCCAACGAACGTGTGAAATACACGCCATCAAGCTCTTTTCCGGCGCCGTTGCCGGGGAGATCAAGACACGCTGCAAGGGGAGTCTCCACTTCCCAATCTCTTTACTTTGTTTTTGTCTTGCTTTATTTTATTTACTACTTTGTTTGCTGCATTATATCAAAACACAAAAAAATTAGTTGCTAGCTTTACTTTATTTACTACCTTGTTTGCTATATCAAAAACACAAAAAAATTAGTTTACTTGCATTTACTTTATCTAGCTTGCTTTATTTACTACTGCTAAAATGGCCAACCCTGAAAATACTAAGTTGTGTGACTTCACTAGCACAAATAATAATGATTTCTTATGCACACCTATTGCTCCACCTGCTACTACAGCGGAATTCTTTGAAATTAAACCTGCTTTACTAAATCTTGTTATGCGAGAGCAATTTTCTGGTGTTAGTTCCGATGATGCTCGCTGCCCATCTCAATAATTTTGTTGAACTATGTGAAATGCAAAAGTATAAAGATGTAGATGGTGACATTATAAAATTAAAATTGTTCCCTTTCTCATTAAGAGGAAGAGCTAAAGATTGGTTGCTATCTCTACCTAAGAATAGTATTGATTCATGGACTAAATGCAAGGATGCTTTTATTGGTAGATATTATCCCCCTGCTAAAATTATATCTTTGAGGAGTAGCATAATGAATTTTAAACAATTGGATAATGAACATGTTGCTCAAGCTTGGGAAAGAATGAAATCTTTGGTTAAAAATTGCCCAACCCATGGACTGACTACTTGGATGATCATCCAAACCTTCTATGCAGGACTAAATTTTTCTTCGCGGAATTTATTGGATTCAGCTGCTGGAGGTACCTTTATGTCCATCACTCTTGGTGAAGCAACAAAGCTTCTTGATAATATGATGGTTAATTACTCTGAATGGCACACGGAAAGAGCCCCACAAGGTAAGAAGGTAAATTCGTTGAAGAATCCTCTTCCTTGAATGATAAGGTTGATGCTATTATGTCTATGCTTGTGAATGATAGGACTAATGTTGATCCTAATAATGTTCCATTAGCTTCATTGGTTGCCCAAGAAGAACATGTTGATGTAAACTTTATTAAAAATAATAATTTCAACAACAATGCTTATCGGAACAATTCTAGTAATAACTATAGGCCATATCCTTATAATAATGGTAACGGTTATGCTAATTCTTATGGGAATTCTTACAACAACAATAGGAATACACCCCCTGGACTTGAAGCCATGCTTAAAGAATTTATTAGTACACAAACTGCCTTTAACAAATCTGTTGAGGAAAAGCTCAATAAAATTGATATTCTTGTTTCTAGAGTTGATAGTCTTGCCTCTGATGTTGATCTTTTGAAATCGAAAGTTATGCCTAATAGGGATATTGAAAATAAAATTGTTACTACAGCAAATGCCATCCAAGTTAGAATTAATGAGAATATAAGATTAATGGCTGAACTGCGTGCTAGGTGGGATAGAGAAGAAAATGAAAAACTAGCTAAAAAGGAAAATGTAGCTAAAGTTTGGACTATTACCACCACTAGCAATACTAATGACTCATATGTTGCTGCACCTCCTACTATCAATGGTAAAATAATTGGTGTTGGCAATGCTTCTACTTCTAGTGTAAAGCGCGCAAAATTACCTGAAACTGCTAAAACTGCTGAAACTGCTTGTGATAAAACTGCTGAAATTTTTTCCAACCTTGGGGATGATAATCCCATTGCTTTAGATTGTAATGATTTAGATTTTGATGATTGCCACATCTCTGAAGTTATAAAGTTCTTGCAAAAACTTGCTAAGAGTCCCAATGCTAGCGCTGTAAACTTGGCTTTCACAAAACATATTACAAATGCTCTCATAAAAGCTAGAGAAGAGAAACTAAAACTTGAAACTTCTATTCCTAGAAAGCTAGAGGATGGTTGGGAGCCCATCATTAAAATGAGAGTCAAAGACTTTGATTGTAATGCCTTATGTGATCTTGGTGCAAGTATTTCTGTTATGCCTAAAAAAGTCTATGATATGCTTGACTTGCCACCATTGAAGAATTGTTATTTGGATGTTAATCTCGCTGATAATGCTAAAAAGAAACCTTTGGGGAAAGTTGATAATGTTCATATTATGGTTAACAATAACCTTGTCCCCGTTGATTTTGTTGTCTTGGATATTGAATGCAATGCATCTTGCCCCATTATATTGGGAAGACCTTTTCTTCGAACCGTTGGTGCTACTATTGATATGAAGGAAGGTAATATTAAATATCAATTTCCTCTCAAGAAAGGTATGGAACACTTCCCTAGAAAGAGAATGAAGGTACCTTATGATTCTATTATTAGAACAAATTATGATGTTGATGCTTCATCTCTCGATGTTACTTGAGTTACACTTTATGCGCCTAGCTGAAAGGCGTAAAAGAAAAGCGCTTATGGGAGACAATCCATGTTTTTACTCCAGTATTTTTGTTTTATATTTGTGTCTTGGAAGTTGTTTACTACTATAGCAACCTCTCCTTATCTTAGTTTTAAGTTTTTTTGTGCCAAGTAAAGTCTTTGATAGAAAAGTAAGTACTAGATTTGGATTACTGCGCAGTTCCAGATTTCTTTGCTGTCACGAATCTGGGTCTATCTCCCTGTAGGTAGCTCAGAAAATTACGCCAATTTACGAGCATGATCCTCAGATATGTACGCAACTTTCATTCAATTTGAGCATTTTCGTTTGAGCAAGTCTGGTGGCCTAATAAAATCCATCTTTACGGACTGTTCTGTTTTGACAGATTCTGTCTTTTATTTCGCATTGCCCCTTTTGCTATGTTGGATGAATTTCTTTGATCCACTAATGTCCAGTAGCTTTATGCAATGTCCAGAAGTGTTAAGAATGATTGTGTCACCTCTGAACATGTGAATTTTTATTATGCACTAACCCTCTAATGAGTTGTTTCGAGTTTGGTGTGGAGGAAGTTTTCAAGGATCAAGAGAGGAGTATGATGCAATATGATCAAGGAGAGTGAAAGCTCTAAGCTTGGGGATGCCCCGGTGGTTCACCCCTGCATATTCTAAGAAGACTCAAGCGTCTAAGCTTGGGGATGCTTGGAGATGATTGCTAAACCTAAGCAAAATGGGGGATTAGGGATTGTGGATTTTCAGAAACAGAATGCTGCTTTGCTCATTAAATTTCTGGACAAATTCTATAATCGTAAAGATGTGCCTTGGGTTAAATTGGTTTGGTTTGCTCACTATGACAATAAGATTCCCCATGCTGAGAATTTATGTGGTTCCTTCTGGTGGAGGGATGTGTTAAAATTAGTTGATAATTTCAGGGGAGTGGCTGCTGTTACTTTGGGAATGGGTGACACTTTCTTATTCTGGGAGGATAATTGGATGGTTAATGGCTCTGCTAGGCCCATGAAATTAAGGTTTCCACAGTTATTTTCTTATGTGTTGAATACCCAGATTTCAGCAAGAGATGTTTATATGGAGGAGGATTTGGAAGATCTATTTTATAGACCACTGTCCCAATTGGCATATAATCAGTTTCAGGAGGTGGTGTTGTTATTGCAGCAAAACCAGATATCCGATAGGAATGATGTTTGGTCCTATGTATGGGGTGACAAGTATACCTCTGCAAGTTTTTATAAGCTCATACATGCACATATCAAGGTACCAAGTGTCTATAAATGGCTCTGGAAATCAAGTTGTATTATGAAGACAAAAGTTTTTGCTTGGTTACTACTATCCGATAGGTTGAATACTAAGGATTTGCTACAGAGAAGGCACTGGAATGTTAATGCTGGTACTCACTGTGAATTATGTCCTGGAAGGCATTATGAGGATAGAGCTCATTTATTTTTTGATTGCATGTTTAGTGTGCGAGTTTGGAATTACCTCCAAATCCCATGGGTGTCCAATGATAGTATTCAAGCAGTGGTGGCGGCTGCTAGAAGAAGTTTTAATAAACCTTTCTTTATGGAGGTGATGATGGTGGCCTGCTGGAATATTTGGATAATTCGAAATGGCAAGATATTTAGACAGGAGAAGCCTACTTTTGGAAAGTGGAAGGCTCATTTCATTCATGATATCACTTTGCTGCAACATAGGATTAAAGTGAAGCATAAGGATGCTCTTCTTAGCTGGATTAAGGGATTGTTGTAAAGTTTTCTTAGGTTTGTTAGCTTTTTTGCTTTATTTACCTTTGTACAGTGCTCTTTTTTTTGATTTAATATAATGAAAATTGCTGTGGGGCTTTTGCCTCACAGTCCTGGTTTCAAAAAAAAACATTATCAGGTTCCTCCCCTGAAACTATATTTTTATTCCGTCACATCTTATGTACTTTGCTTGGAGCGTCGGTTTGTTTTTGTTTTTTGTTTTGTTTGAATAAAATGGATCCTAGCATTCACTTTATGGGAGAGAGACACGCTCCGCTGTAGCATATGGACAAATATGTCCTTAGGCTCTACTCATAGTATTCATGGCGAAGTTTCTTCTTCGTTAAATTGTTATATGGTTGGAATTGGAAAATGATACATGTAGTAAATTGCTATAATGTCTTGGATAATTTGATACTTGGCAATTGTTGTGCTCATGTTTAAGCTCTTGCATCATATACTTTGCACCCATTAATGAAGAAATACTTAGAGCTTGCTAATTTGGTTTGCATATTTGGTTTCTCTAGAGTCTAGATAACATCTAGTATTGAGTTTTGAACAACAAGGAAGACGGTATGGAGTCTTATAATGTTTACCATATGTCTTTTATGTGAGTTTTGCTGTACCGTTCATCCTTGTGTTTGTTTCAAATAACCTTGCTAGCCTAAACCTTGTATCGAGAGGGAATACTTCTCATGCATCCAAAATACTTGAGCCAACCACTATGCCATTTGTGTCCACCATACCTACCTACTACATGGTATTTATCCGCCATTCCAAAGTAAATTGCTTGAGTGCTACCTTTAAAACTCCATCATTCACCTTTGCAATATATAGCTCATGGGACAAATAGCTTAAAAACTATTGTGGTATTGAATACGTACTTATGCACTTTATCTCTTATTAAGTTGCTTGTTGAGCGATAACCATGTTTCTGGGGACGCCATCAACTATTCTTTGTTGGATATCATGTGAGTTGCTATGCATGTCCGTCTTGTCTGAAGTAAGAGAGATCTACCACCTTCATGGTTGGAGCATGCATATTGTTAGAGAAGAACTTTGGGCCGCTAACTAAAGCCATGATGCATGGTAGAAGTTTCAGTTTGGACATATATCCTCAATCTCATATGAGAATAATAATTGTTGCCACATGCTTATGCATTAAAGAGGAGTCCATTATCTGTTGTCCATGTTGTCCCGGTATGGATGTCTAAGTTGAGAATAATCAAAAGCGAGAAATCCAAAATGCGAGCTTTCTCCTTAGACCTTTGTACAGGCGACATGGAGGTACCCCATTGTGACACTTGGTCAAAACATGTGCATTGCAAAGATCCGGTAGTCCAAGTTAATTAGGACAAGGTGCGGGCACTATTAGTATACTATGCATGAGACTTGCAACTTGTAAGATATAACTTTCATAACTCATATGCTTTATTACTACCGTTGACAAAATTGTTTCATGTTTTCAAAATAAAAGCTCTAGCACAAATATAGCAATCGATGCTTTCCTCTTTGAAGGACCATTCTCTTTACTTTTATGTTGAGTCAGTTCACCTATTTCTCTCCACCTCAAGAAGCAAACACTTGTGTGAACTGTGCATTGATTCCTACATATTTGCATATTGTACTTGTTATATTACTCTATGTTGACAATTATCCATGAGATATACATGTTACAAGTTGAAAGCAACCGCTGAAACTTAATCTTCCTTTGTGTTGCTTCAATACCTTTACTTTGATTTATTGCTTTATGAGTTAACTCTTATGCAAGACTTATTAATACTTGTCTTGAAGTACTATTCATGAAAAGTCTTTGCTTTATGATTCACTTGTTTACTCATGTCATTACCATTGTTTTGATCGCTGCATCCACTACATATGTTTACAAATAGTATGATCAAGGTTATGATGGCATATCACTTCAGAAATTATCTTTGTTATCGTTTTACCTCGCTCGGGACGAGCAGAACTAAGCTTGGGGATGCTTGATACGTCTCCGACGTATCGATAATTTCTTATGTTCTATGCCATATTATTGATGATACCTACATGTTTTATGCACACTTTATGTCATATTCGTGCATTTTCTGGAACTAACCTATTAACAAGATGCCGAAGTGCCGGCTCTCGTTTTCTGCTGTTTTTGGTTTCGAAATCCTAGTAACGAAATATTCTCGAATTGGACGAAACAAAGACCCAGGGGCCTATTTTTCCACGGAGCTTCCGAAGACCGAAGAACATACGAAGTGGGGCTACGAGGTGGCGACACCACAAGGCGGCGCGGCCCGGGGGGCCCGCGCCGCCCTATGGTGTGGCCCCCTCGTCCGGCCCCCGACTCGCCCTTCCGCCTACTTAAAGCCTCCGTCGCGAAACCCCCGATGCGAAAAACCACGATACGGAAAACCTTACCGAGACGCCGCCGCGCCGATCCCATCTCGGGGGATTCTGGAGATCTCCTCCGGCACCCCGCCGGAGAGGGGATTCATCTCCCGGAGGACTCTACACCGCCATGGTCGCCTCCGGAGTGATGAGTGAGTAGTTCACCCCCGGACTATGGGTCCATAGCAGTAGCTAGATGGTTGTCTTCTCCTCATTGTGCTTCATTGTTGGATCTTGTGAGCTGCCTAATATGATCAAGATCATCTATCCGTAATACTCTATGTTGTGTTTGTCGGGATCCGATGGATAGAGAATACCATGTCATGTTAATTATCAAGTTATTACATATGTGTTGTTTATGATCTTGCATGCTCTCCGTTATTAGTAGAGGCTCTGGCCAAGTTTTTACTCTTAACTCCAAGAGGGAGTACTTATGCTCGATAGTGGATTCATGCCTGCATTGACACCTGGACAGAGTGATGAAAGTTCTAAGGTTGTGTTGTGTCGTTGCCACTAGGGATAAAACATTGGCGCTATGTCCGAGGATGTAGTTGTTGATTACATTACGCACCATACTTAATGCAATTGTCCGTTGTTAGCAACTTAATACCTGGAGGGGGTTCGGATGATAACCTCGAAGGTGGACTTTTTAGGCATAGATGCAGCTTGGATGGCGGTCTATGTACTTTGTCGTAATGCCCAATTAAATCTCACTATACTTATCATGTCATGTATGTTCATTGTTATGCCCTCTCTATTTGTCAATTGCCCGACCGTAATTTGTTCACCCAACATGCTTTTATCTTATGGGAGAGACACCTCTAGTGAACCGTGGACCCCGGTCCATTCTTTAATACTCGAAATACAAATCTGCTCGCAATACTTGTTTTTACTATTTTCTCTGCAAACAATCATCTTCCACACAATACGGTTAATCCTTTGTTACACCAAGCTCGGTGAGATTGACAACCTCACCGTTTCGTTGGGGCAAAGTACTTTGGTTGTGTTGTGCAGGTTCCACGTTGGCGCCGAATCTCCGGTGTTGCGCCGCACTACATCCCGCCGCCATCAACCTTCAACGTGCTTCTTGGCTCCTCCTGGTTCGATAAACCTTGGTTTCTTTCTGAGGGAAAACTTGCTGCTGTGCGCATCATACCTTCCTCTTGGGGTTGCCCAACGAACGTGTGAAATACACGCCATCAGGCGTCGCGCTGCAGAGAGGGAGACGGATCGATCGAGGCGCGAGGAAGAAGAAGTGCGAACCGCCCGCTCGCGCGGGGAAATATATAGCCCCCCCCCCCTTTAGTCGCGGTTGGGGAGGCGACCTGCGACTAAAGGGTACCCTTAGTCGCGGTTGGCCGTGCCAACCGCGACTAAAGGCTTTTTCGCCGGTTTTTTCGTTCCCGCGCGCAGAGACCTTTAGTCGCGGTTGGCCAGGCCAACCGCGACTAAAGGGCTTTTTTCAAATTACTTTTCTTTTTCAAAATCATAAAATACAAATAATATATCAAGAAATTCAGAAAAATAAAACAAATTCATTTCAAAATGTTAAAAATACAAATAATATATCAAAAAATTCAGAAAAATAAAACTAATTCAATTCAAAATTTTAAAAATACAAATAATATATCAAAAAATTCAGAAAAATAAAACTAATTCAATTCAAAATTTTAAAAATACAAAT